>NC_083768.1:40060461-40360461 GCF_963514075.1 Conger conger | reverse complement strand
ATTATCCTACTTCCACTTAAAATTATTTTATTTATTACTTCTGCTTTTCTTGATGTGCACAATCTGTCAATCAACCACTACGATATGTCAATCAGGAACTACTGACAGATGTTGTTGTTCACTAGACGTTTGTTGCGCTTCATTGGCAAATACACTTATCCAGTGGACATGCACTTTTTAGTGGAAAGTATGCAAAATGAATGAAGACTATTTCTTCATTATTGAGAGCAACGACAGACAAGGCTGGGGCATTTCACCCACCCACTCACGCAGACATCGATACCACTGAACCCTGCAGGCGGACAGTGTAAACATGGCTAGTGCTGTGCATTTGTTGCTGTCTATGAGGCTAAGCAGAGAAATTTTTTTACCCAGCTGACATTTTCTCTTTCAAATTCAGCCGTTAAATGTGTATTGCCGTTGGAATGATTGCCAAGGTTGTAAAGTTGTGTGACTTAATGTGGTGATAGCAGGTCAGCTATTTAATTGCCTGGTAACACACTCATTTCTAAAAGGCAACAGACCTACAGTATATTTTTTCTTGTACTGGAGTTGTGAAACTCTATACCATAGGAGTGTACCCAGGCCACTGATCATACCTCACAGGACTACGCCTTATCCATGACAGTACTGGAATTCACTGAATTCACCAGGGACTGCCAGACTCATCCCAGGTTGCATGAGTCCTCGGAATACAACACGGAATACAACCCAGCTGGAACATTTTTGTGTGGCCTTCTGTCTAACGTTGTGTTGGTAATATTTTTTTAGGCCAAACCTTGTACTGGCTTATTCATATGATGGTTTTGTTGTAACTCCATTAACAACTAAGCACGTATTACCCATTTTTAAACACTTTTCAATAAATAAAACTTTGATGTGTGTAAAAAAGATGTACATTGATGGATGTATGGATACAATGTTAATGTAAATGGAAATGTGGAACATCACTGCTGTGTTTGGAATCACTACACGCTTGTGTTCCCATGTGAAGAGCAACCTTGCTCCACCAAAGATTTGACCTCATAACCTTTAGTGGGTCTCAGAGCCATGTACACACAAACGCACACACACATGCACACTGGAATAAGGCTGAGCACTCACATCATTACAGTCACAGTGCCAGTCCTGCTGCCCTGGCAATCAGCATATGGCAAACAGACTATTCTAATGCCATTTTAATACACTGCTGTGCTAATCTACTCCATCCTGATAAAGCAACTCAAATCTGATTAAAGGCGATGTTCAAATGACGAGCATGTATGGGTCATGTGAATGTTCTGTGTGTGTGTATGTGTCTGTGTACAGTATGTGTGCGTGTGTGTGTGTGTGTGTGTGTGTGTGTTGCTTTGCCCAGTGCATAGACATGTTTCTCAGAATGATAAAGACAATCAGGAAGTTGAATGGTAAGAAATTAAACTTAATTCATGCACATGGCAAGTCACAACTCTTGCAGTCAGCTTTCAACACTATATTTTAAATTTTTACAGTTATAAAGACTGGAGGAAAATTTAAATTCCTTCATTGAATACAGAATTAAAACCCAACAAACAACCATTTATATCTTTATCCGAGACTGAATAGCTGAGTGTGGAAATGAAATGAGTAAGTGAACCTATTACTTTGCATCTAGGAGTGGTCATTTCTCAGCAGAGAACACTAAACAGCCAAACAGCCAAACCAATCATGCCAGTGTTTGTACAGGATTTATGCCATATCTAGTTCACAAGTTCACTAGTTCATAAGTCTGAAGTTCATGTGCTATTTCATCAAACTATTTCATTATTCTACCAGCATTCCCCAACAGTGAATTCTATTCAGACCTTTCTCTTAAATATTTTCTAGGTATTTTAAGTTTTATAAAGATTTATGAGTTAGACATTTGCCTTTAAAAAACATGCTATATGTATGCATCAAACAAATACTGCCCTAAAAACTATATTTATAATGCCTTATGATGCACTTAGAATGCACTATAAACTATGGGCTGTTTTGAGTGATTTTTGCTTCAATGAAAGTGTTACCAACAATTGTATACAGCATTATTATACTTTCTAAAATCTATAAATTACAGAAAATACTAGCCATACTACAGTTTGAACTGGTACCAATAGTTTGTCGTTGCAGGAATACTGCACTTGACTTTGAAATAACATTGATGTGGTATATCCATCAAGTGACTGCATGCAGTGAGGTTGACTATGCAGCAATAAGGAACTGATTTAATATTGTGACTATTTCCATTGTGGGGAGACTATATGCACAGTTATTAATCCCTCCTTGTAGCCCTGATTTTGACCATTTTTTCTTAATGGTTTCTTTCAGCTCGCGTCACATGTGTCATGAGCAGTGATAAATGTTCAGTTTGATTGCACAGTGCTCGTGATCAACTTCCAGTTGAGAGAAGATAAAGTTTTATGATTCTTTTTTTCTTGCCTTCTGCTAAACACAACTGACATCACTTATAACACATATAATTCTCAGCATGTATGCAAATTGCTCGCTTGAAAAGCAATTCGAAATCCATTTAAATGTGCCAAAGACGTACCCCCGGACCCCCCCCCCCCTCCAATATTTTTCTTTGTTAATGTTGAATGAAAATTAAAGAGTGTGATTTCTGAAAGGTTCAGTGATGAATCATCAAGCTGCAGGAGCCATTTCTGCTTCTTTTCACAACGTAGTTAAAATAAATCTAAAAAGAACCTGTAAAAAAAAAAAAAGCCTTCTCCAAATCCAGGCCTTTCAAAATCCATGTATGAACATGCGGGGTGCCGGCAGTACAAGAAACATATTTTCTGTAAACCCGCATTTAAATCCACAATAAAAACCAATGGAGAATATGGCTCCGTACCAGAAGAACCTTGGTTTTGATGAACCTTGTTTTTATGCAACCATAATCGTGGCCCCACAAAGGCTAGAAAAGAGAGGGTTCGATGTATTTCCCTTAATGACTACATTGGTCAATTTTCTACTTTTCTGTTTTGTGAGTAAGAGCTCTCATTAAAACCAGCCGTGTTTAGGCCCGTCATCAGGCATGTCTTTTTTTGGTGCGCTTCATTGCACATATTTTTTGACAGGCTCCTTTTCAACTGTTTAACGGTGAATAATTCTTTTTTCATAAAGAGTGGAGTTCGCGAGGAGCCACCAGTCCCACAGGCATCTCAAGGTCAAAGCCGTTCTTCGCCGAAGGTTGTTTACAAAACAAAACAGCTTGAAACGTAAAGCGCTAACTGCCACCGTTGACACCTAATTATTAGACTCTGTCATATAAGTTCACTGCAGAATTCATGAAAAAGTATTGAGAGGAAAAAAAAAACAAGAATCTGTGCTGCATGCCAACCACAGAAAACAAGAGCCAAGAAAAGAAGAGAGAAAATTGTGCTGGTTCATTTTTAGCATCTAATTGCTGGCGCTGTAGTGTTGGGAAATGTCATTCGTAATATAGCTCATAATGAAATCACCAATTCTGCCACTGAATTACCCATTTCTGTTCTACAATATTTGCTCCATGTTAACAGATGTGTCCTCTCTACCAGACAGACAGCAGCATTATTCTCTCAGCACTGCCAGCTAACAGCCAGCATGTGGAATGACACTTGTAAGGAAAGGTGAGTGTTGAACCCATCGCAGCTCTCTGCTAAACTGAAATTCATAATCTTGGATGGCACGAAATGGAGGCTGATCTAATTATCCTTAATGTTCCATAACTGTGGAAGTGTAATTGTTTCTCTGGAATCAACACTGTGCCAACCATACACCACTTCCCGCTTGGTGTTCACTCCTGTGCTCTTTTACGTGCATATCAGTGACTATTTTTATGCCACATAGGCCATCTGGTTCTGCAGGAGAAAGGTGGCACTGATAGTATGGGGTATATCGTGGTACGGGAAAGATAGTGCCACCTGGAGGTGAGGTGGATCTCTTGCTGATTGAAACTACTCCAACAGGAGTCTGGATGGAACTAATGCAGTGGAAACCCAGGAGGCCTGGCCAGCTGAAACTCACCATCGTTCTGGTGGGTGGCTTAACCTCTTGGTTTGGTTGGTTTATATTAATCAATCGGCAACTACCTGTCCAGTTTGCGTTTCCAATAGTACAATAGTATTGCGAAAGTATTGCAAATAGAAGTTACAGGATAGAGATGGGAAGTGTGTGTGTGTGTGCGCGTGTGCGCGTGCACATGTGCGTGTGCGTGTGCGTGCACATGTGTACATGTGTGTTGTCGAGGACCCGGCCCTAGGCCCCCCTGATGAGAGATTGACGGGGGATGGGTTTGGAAGGAATGCATTGTTAACCCCTCGCACACGCCATCGAGGTGGTAGTAAGAACGCCCGTAAGAAGAAAAATATGTGGTTCAGAGATAATGAGCAGCCATACTTGTCAGTAGAGGAGTCTGAAGTCGGGGGACTTAGATTTAGGGTTTTAGGAGCATGGTTAAAGTTCTGACTGAGAATACTCCAACCCTACAGGGGAGGGGCACAATGCCTGGCTAAAGAAAAAAAAAAAAGGAAAACGGAAGGGATGTCAATACCGAAAGAATATTAAGAGGCTTCAAGGGCCTTCCTGATTATAGCACAAATAATTTATCGGATAGATTCAAAGGACTGACTGTAGAAGAGTTGGAGGATGATTTGCGAGGGGCACCTGAAGAGTGTGTTGAGATGGTGGAGGGCACTAACTTCTGGCTTGTATGAAGTCAAAGTTTGGAGAGAGTCCAAGGAGAGATTATGACAGGGAGACAAATACCAGTGATGAATAGGTTCATTAAAAAATTACATAAGAGCTAGTGTTTTTCCACTCGTATATTAAGATGGTGGAAATTCCCAAACCGGAGGGGCACATGAGATAAAGTATTGGGGAAATTTCTTTTGAGGTATGAGAAAATGACAGTGGAAAAACAGAAATAATGAATATGGTCATTAAAAAACAAGTTACATAAGAGATAAATGTCTTCCCGCTTGAAATATTTGGGACCTTTCTTATCAAAAAGGTAAACTTTTGTATGCAAAAAAGATGTATAAGGAATAAGCTTTTAGACCTTAGGATAGGATCTTAAAATTTTGCTTCAGAAGATATCTATGGGCTGTTGAAGAGAGAGCAACGCAAGACAGCTGTAGTCAAGGCTCCCTCTGCGCGCCACTCCAGGATATGGATATGGAGAAAGGAGTGACGTACGCGGTGCGGACTCAGCCCAAGAGTTGTGGCAGCGGGACTGATGTCGAAGAGGTGTTCATGTGCATCCCTCATCATACAGAAAAGCTGGTGAAAGAGTTAAAGGGCTTTTACGACATGCTTGGAGCCGTGAACTGCACCTGGAGGCCAACAGACGGGACGAAGGATTCCTCCACACTACAGAACACCTTCCTGCTGGACCCACGCAAGAACCTGAAGCCTCCCCCCCTAACCTCAGTGTCAGTGAGGAGAGGCATATGCTGCGGCTGCACTGCAAAACCCCCGACGTGTTCAAAGACATTCCAGTGCACATCCCATACAACGGGCAGGAGAAGTACGAAGTGCAAAGTCACGTCTTTTGAAAGTCTGGGTCCTGATCCTGCCCCAGATTCCCAAACCAATGCAGCTGTTCAAAGAGCTCATCAACAGCAAGGAGGAGGGATCAAATCCCGCAGAAAATGAGATGGCTATATTTAGGACATGGGTGGTAATTATAATCTATATTACTTGTAAAAGTAGGAAAAGTAGTACATAGAAGTAATACATTTTAAGTTTCCTTTCATTTTCATGGCTTTTATTTTTTAGTAAGATACTATATACGATATAAATAAGTAGTAGACTTTAGGGGTGTTCGTACCCATTGTATTAATGGAAGTTCAGTAGCTTTTATCTCCGTGAAGGGGGAGCCATAAGATAAGGTAAAGGCCAAAGAGGATGATGGACATTTGAGGGGTGTACCTTGACTTTTAAACATCATGGTGGAAAGGTAAATTAGAAAGAGCTAAAGGGGTATATGTAACTTGCATGTGATCAGCAAACTGAAAAGATGATATTTACACTGTAATCTGTATAACTCTATTCTTTTGATTGATTATAATAAAGTATATCTTACTATAATCATATGTGATAAAGATTCTTTAGAGGAATACATTGAATACAGGACATCGAATATCAGATTTGCATCACACCCTTCACTTCGAGACTGGGCTGGAAGTTCAGTAGAACTTACCAGGGCTCCAGAACGTTCGGAGTACTTGAGTTCGTCCCCGAGACACCTCATGGTGAGGTACTGCTCGTGGGAACGTGAGGTCTGAGCTCGGCAAGGGGTCCGTGGCTCACGACAATGTGTGTGTATGTGTGGTTGGGGGGGGCAGCATTATCATATAGGTGCAAGTGGTTGCACTGCACTGGAAGAAGAGATATACACAGATATGTAAGCGTTGTTTAAAGGGCCCTCTTCCGTGAAGTGTTTCTTTACCTCAGCCTACTACACTCACATTGCAGCCTCTTAGAAGCTCCTTTATATCCAATACCCCACTGCCCCAAAAGCCACCTCTGCCACATTTTCTTGACAGTGTTCTGACATTGAAATATTACCTTTTTCATCTGAGGCAAGCTATTAAAAATGCAAAGTACACATGTCAAAATGGCAAGGACACAGCAGGCCCTTCCTTGGTTGCAGAACCTGTTTTTATTTCATTTGGTGATCATCACATTTGACATCAAGCAGTGATCTCATGCTGACAACGTAATTGCTACACATACCTCAAAAGATTAACATTACTTCCTTGATTAATGTGGTTTGAGGGCCCTCATTGAATAGATGAGGCTAAGGTGATTTTTTTTCTGTAATTCTGTAACTACTATGGTATAACATTTCTATTAAGCCACAAAATGGTAAAGGTGAAGCAGCAGGCCTGCATGTGTTTCAGGTTGATACCATGGGTTTTAAATGACAAACCTGGTAATGCCCATGATTCAGTCAATATTATCCTTAACGCCACCAAAATCCCCAGGTTAGACATGTTCCAAACTGCAGCTAACCCCCCAAAAATGGCAATAGCCAACAATGTAATCCAGGACTTCATTTAACTCAATTCAAGAATATTCAGTTTTGTCCCTTTGAGTTTTGTCTGAATATGTAATAAAAAAAGGTGGGAAGTTGTGATAAGACTATATACATTTCAGTATTTACTTAATTTACTTTATTTTTTCCCTAGGGTAATTCATGAATAAAATTAAAACTTCTCAAAATGGCACTTCAAATGACATTGAAAACTGCTGACAAAACAAAAATTGCCCTTCAATATGGCTTCATGACAAAGCCTGGGCACAACAAGGAGCATCGGATACATTCCTCCTGTCCACTGGAACATAATATTGTTCATTGGAATGTTTCAGCCCATTGATGTGCCTATTCAAATGCCAATTTAAGGCCACTTTTTATAGATATTGAATCAGGCCCCGTATTTAGACAATAATCCCCACAGAAAGAGAAGGCTGACACATTAACATTAACACAAAAGCTCAGCTCTGAACTTGAGGATGTGACCGGTATAGTAATTTCACTGTTATGATTTGGCATTATCCAAACCTTATTCTTTCAAGAAATGAAAATATAAAGTGATTAATGGCAATGTTATGTCATTGGTAAGATTATATAACATGATAGTCATAAGGCATGAATGAAATACATGGATTTGAATCAAGTTCATGGATTGGGGCACATTAAACATGAGCAAACTATGCAAACAGCTGGAAATTTAAAAATAAATATTGACATTCAGAACACAAGTCCTCTCATGTTATTACACATTTGTGTCAATTGATCAAGTGACCGGGGAGGCTGCTGGACAGACCCGGTAAACCAAAATGTGTAGTGAGGGTGAACTGGGAACATCTGGCGGAGGCCCCTATCTGCAAGGTCTTTAACTCCCACCTCCGGAGGAATTTCTCGTGCATCCTGGGGGAAGCTGGGGACATGGAGTCCAAGTGGGCCATGTTCAAAGCCTCCATTGCAGAGGCGGCAGGCAGGAGCCGTGGGCAGAAGGTCATCAGTGCCTGTCATGGTGGCAACCCTAGAAACCGCTGGTGGACACTAGCGGTGAGGGAGGCCATCAAACTGAAGACGGAGGCCTTTCGGGCTTGGATGGCCTGGGGGTCTCCTGAAGCAACAGACAGGCTTTGGCTTCGGCGGTCACTGAAGCAAAAACCCTGGTATGGGAGGAGTTTGGGGAGGCTATGCAGAAGGACTTTCGGTTGGCCTCGAGGAAGTTCTGGCAAACCATCTGACAACTCAGAAAGGAAAAGCAGGCTGTGTTCAGCAGGGGAGGAGAACTGCTGACCCAGATTGGGGATGTAGTCGGGTGATTACATCCCCTACATCCCCATAAAGTGCTCTTTCTCTGCTGGAAAGAGCACTTCAAGGAGCTCCTGAACCCGACCAACACGTCCTCTGTAGAAGAGGCAGAGCCCGAAGACTAGGGGGAATTTGCACCTATATTCCTGGCAGACGTTGCTGAGGTAGTCAAAAAGCTCCTCAGCGGCAAGTGTCAATGAGATTCTCCCTGGGATGCTGAAGGCTCTGCACATTGTTTGGCTGTCTTGGGTGGCACGCCTCTTCAGTGTCGTGTGGAGGTCGGGGACAGTACCTGCGGAGTGGCAGACCAGGGTTGTAGTCCCCATCAAGAAGGGGGACCGGAGGATGTGCTCCAATTATCAGGGTATCACACTTCTCAGCCTCCCCGGGAAAGTTTACTCTAGGGTGCTGGACAGGAGGCTCCGTCCGATGGTCGAGCCTCGAAGGCTTTCGACCGTGTCCCCCGGGGAACCCTGTGGGGGGTACTGCAGGAGTATGGGGTACCGGGGGCATTATTATGAGCCATCCAGTCCCTGTATAACCAAAGTGAGAGCTGTGTCTGCATCCTCGGGACAAAGTCAAGTGGGTGGTTGCCACTTGTCACCGGTCGTTTATGCTATTCATGGACAGGATTGCAACATTGTTTGGCTGTCTTGGGTGACGCGCCTCTTCAGTGTCGTGTGGAGGTCGGGGACAGTACCTGTGGAGTGGCAGACCAGGGTTGTGGTCCCAAGCCAAGGTGAGGAGTTTGGCAACCTCAGAATTCCATCTCTGCTTTTCACAGACAACGTGGTTCTGCTGGCTTCATCGGACCGTGACCTTCAGCACGCACTGGGGCAGTTTGCAGCTGAGTGTGAAGCGGCCGGGATGAGAGTCAGCACCTCCAAGTCTGAGGCTATGGTTCTCTGCCAGAAAACAGTGGATTGCTCCCTCCGAGTTGGGAATGAGCCACTGCCCCAAGTGAAGGAGTTCAAGTATCTCGGGGTCTTGTTCACAACTGAGGGTAAAATGGAGCGTGAGATCAACAGCAGTAATGGGAGTAAGAGGGAGCTGAGCCGGAAGGCGAAGCTCTCGATTTACTGGTCGATCTATGTCCCAACCCTCACCTATGGTCACAAACTCTGGGTAGTGACCAAAAGAACGAGATTGCCGATACAAGCGGCCAAAATTTTCTTCCTCCATAGGGTAGCTTGGACATCCGGAGGGAGCTGTAATAACCAGCTCAGCCTACTGCCACCGCGACCCGACCCAGAAAATGGATGGGTTTAAAAAGAAATACTGGGCAAGAAGACAGCATCATCTCAATACAACATAGAGTCACAGCCCTACCAGAGGGACAGGATATATAAATGGATTAGGGAGTTCATTAAACACTCCAGTGTTATTTTTTAATCTCACCGATAGATGACAGCATGGGGAGAGAATGTATTTTGGATATGTGTCTGGGCAGTGCATTGCAACTGATTGATTTCATTTAAGGCCTCTTCATGAGGGAAATGTCAAGGAAATTCCATTATGTTTTTAGGTTTTAAAAAATGAAATGTATAGCTTGGCTATTTCAGTGTTGAAGGAGAGTTAGAAAATATGCCTCACCCACAGCTGTAAATTTGACTTTGGATTCAGGAACTGGCAGTGGAAGTTAATGGATTAGAAACTTCTGGATATTTCATGCAGTGTATGAACATTCTGGAAGTATACAAACACATAATGGATTCATCAGAACAGATAAATTCATTAATCTTAATTCCATTTTATTGTGGGAGATCACACAGACTGTTGCTAAATATTGTCCACCTAATTTACGTCAATGTAAAGAAGACAACCAGGTAAATAATGGGCATGTTCAGTTTTTGAAACCTCCCATGCCAGATCTGTGCTTCCATATGAAAATATAGGTGATTTCTGGTGAACACCAAGATATTTCATTTGGTGAATATGGAGCATTAACATTCTTGGGAAATCCTAGAGACGGGGCAATGAGCTTTCTATAACATGCATTCAAATGTGGATATGTAAATCATTCAACTAAATGAAAATAAATCACCCACACTTTTTGACTGCTGGCAGCATTAATGGTAGCAATTTACATACAACTGCATCATGATGACTACATAACTGATACTGCATTACAGTATCTCTTCTGAGAAACATACACAAGCCTCCTTTTGAAGCCAAGCTATTTTCACTCTGCAGACTGCCAGCTGAGCTACATTATCCCTGCAATTTAGCAGAGGAGGAAAATCCAGGTCCAGAAAGTCCTCCCCAGAATTTTATTCCACTCACCTGGATCTGCTAATTAGCACAATTCCTCAGCCAGGAGGTAGAACTAATGAGTGAAATCAGCTGCCTGGTAGAAGAAACACATGGAAGGTCTTTTACTTTCTGACCCCTGGACTTGCATTTCTGGACTGTTAACACATTTTTCAACTTCAGCCTTAATCACACAATTTATAGTGTCTGATTAAATAGAGTAGGCCATTAACAATTATCAGTAGTTGTTACATAGCTTCATGCAATTGTCATGCAACTTAAGTTACAGGGGGAAAATGTATGTAGTAATGTTATGGTGAAGCCAAATATGCATTTCCAAATTGTGTGGTCAACAAAGATTCCATTCCACTCATAAAAGAGAAATATTCACTGGCGTCATATTAAATAGAAACGTTTTTCTGGTGGAAATGGTGCTATAAATCTCTGAGCAATAAGACCCTGGTGTGCCGGGATTTCCTCTCGTTTTTCAGCATCTCTCAGAGTGCCACGCTGTGCCCCTCTGGCGACAGGCGGCAGGCTCCCCTCTTCCTGCTCACTGGAGTGGCATGAGCCATCATTCCACCCCAAAATGGCCGCCCGCTCCAGATGGTGTTCTGGGGACAGACTCTGTGGACCAATAAGACAGAGCATGCAAGGGGCAGACAGGATGAGGTTCTCCGCTGTGATGGACAGACCGGTTTCAGCTAGTTAGGAGATTCGCCATCTGCTCTTGCAACCACTCAACCCCACTGTGGCTGTGTCCATGACAGGTTTTCCTGTTCAATTACTGGTTTCTAATTTTCTGTCCACTGACAGGTCTGTGCTGTTTTTCTATTGCAGGGTTTAGCGGATCTTGTTTTTTATTTATTTTTCTTTTTAATACAGATTGCGTCTGGAATTTTCCTTTGTTCGGTCTCAGTGTCCTTTACATGAGATTAATTTTCATAATCATCAGCATCATCATCACAGTCACCCTTCTAGAAGAGGATGTTTAATTGGCTGACACCACAGACAGAAGAAGGGAATGGTGATGATAGCGGGGAGAAGCCAACTGTGTAATGGCTGCTGATGGTGACAGCTTAAGAAATAATAAATAAATACGATGTTTTGTTTTTGCCATAGAAAAACTCGTTTAGATTAGTTCATCTCTGGACCCCATGATTACACACTTAGGCTCCCCACCTTCAGTCCTTACACCTCTAGCAGAGTATACAATGTTCTTCTGCAGCCAATGGGCCCAGCGAGTGTTGGGAAAGAGACGGAGAGGCAGAGGCACAGGCTCTGTGAGGAATTTAAGGCTCTGTCATTGTACAGGGATAATGGTGACGGAAATGGCCACCGTTGTCCAGGGTGTGAACAGTGCCAAATCTGCCAACAGATTAGAGGACTGGGTTCAGAGTGTCAGTTCCATCTTACTAATGATCAAATCCACAGGTCACTGTCAGCATGTGCAATGTATATACTTATGGAATTATACACTGAATTTGCTACTCAGACTGCCACACATATGTACAATGTTTATTACATGCATAGTTTTGCTTTCTCTATGCCGAGAAATGAGCTAATTAGCTAGTTTCTATGAATGCTCCTTTATAGCTTTATATAATTATATTTAAAGCTTTAATAATTGTGCATAAAGCCATTATAAGCACTACATAAACATTCATACATTCTTATGTCAATAACTGAGTATACACAAAAGTTCCTCAAATTTATTAGAGGATGTGGATTCCGTTCAATTCATGGTTGGCTCTGCAACAACCCCCTCAATTCCACAGATTACATGAGCATAATAAGGTGTTGGTTAAGTACAGTCTTTGAGTAATACAAAGCATGGCTTGGATTTCATTTATTTTTGTGAAGTAAAAATGCTTGGACTACATTAGAGTGAGTGAGTATGTGTGAGAGAGTGAGAGAGAGAGATTAGTCACTTCCACTTGCAGTGCCCTCGTGCTCATTGAAAGGTAAAATAAGGCCGCCATTCTGAAAAGTAGACTACAGCAGAGACATGTACATAACAACATTAGAAGTTGTAAAATGAGTTCTGGAACTATTTCTCTTCACCCCGCTGGTTAATTCCCCCACTGAATCAGTAGATAAGTGGCTCTGATTTACAAGTTTCCAAGTCAATGTAATATTTATCCTCTGTGAAGTTGACAACTGACCTTGCTTTCCCATGTGTGCACTTAATCAGATAGAATAAGTACTGCATTAGCATTGCACACATTATCTATTTTTGTGTCTAAACAAAAGCCATGTTTCCTCGTTCTGGTGACTGTCAGGTCCTGTTATGAAAGAAACAACATCGATACTTGATTTCTCAGGTTTAAATACATATAGACTGTGGCCTGAAGTGATCACAGTTTCCCATTCCCATATAACACCACTGAGAAAACCTCAAGAAATCAATAGAGACATGCAAGTTTTTGATCATTAGTAAGCTGGAAGTGTGTGTGTGTGTGTGTGTGTGTGTGTGCATGTGTGTGCATACAGGCTGGTGTGTGTTTGTACGCATGTGTATGTGCAGGCTGGTGTGTTTGTGTGCGTGGATATGATTGTTCTTCTTCATATACTTGTAGAACAGGGAGTGAAATTCCTGTGGCTTTAAAACCTTTATTATCATTGGATAAAAAACACAGGCTTACCACTAATACATGGAATCACATCTGCCACAAATTAAACAGGAATGAAGATTGATCTTTGGATTAATAGGATTTCTATGGAACTGGTGGGAAAAAGTAATATTTCCTTGAGCAGTCCTCTACCCCTACCCCTCCCTCCTAATGGATAGGATTCCCATATTCCCATCACTACAATCAATTTTCATTCAGTAGTGACCATGTTCGACACCCTGTGTATTTGAATATATGTAAGGCGAGCATAAACATAAACATAACGCATAAACAAGTCATGCAGCCATAAGCCATACGTTTAGGGTTTGGAATGTGTTCCAGTGAATAAGAGAGCTAAGCTCAGTGAATAATGGATTTGTTTTTACACAGGCTTAAAGGAAGAGGGTCCTTCACAGAAAGTATTTAAAATAACAATAAATTGAGATTGAGAGATTAGGGGGAAAGAGACAGGAGAAAGAAAAGTTTTCTGGAAGATTCAGCTGTTATTTCTGGCTTTGCTGTCTCTGAAGACATGGGGCTCCTACAAGGCAAAGTCTTTGTTCCCAGAATGTAGCATTTACTGGAGCGTTTCATCTTGCAGTACTGCACTAGCACACACACACAAGAAAAAGTAACGCAAGCAAAGCATTGTTTCGTTCATATTTGGTAATTTATTTTTTTCAACCAAAATTAACTGGGGAGGATTACAACACTGTAGGCCACATACAAATAATTAGCATTTTGGCAATTTTAGTTCTGTGAAGAACCTCAATGGCACCACTAAAAGCACCGCCACCCCCGCCTCCCCCCACACTCCCTGCATGCTATAACAATGTATAGTATATCAGCAAGTCATTACTTTCATTAGGTATTTATTTTATTACTTGTATCTTTTGACATGCACTATGGTTGTTCCTCCCTGTGAGAGCCATTTATCATGAGCCCCTGTAGAGGCAGCACAAAATGGAGGATAGCTTTTTTTTGGATATTGTTCATATACTGTGGTACCCATAGCTACATAGGTTAATAGTATAATACAATCTCATTACACTCGGATATTCTTGGACAGTTTTATTTCTTATTGTCCTGTCATTTTATAATTATTGTTAAACATGTTTAACACATTTAATATATCCTTTTATTCTTTTTATATCTATTTGGTCTCTACTGAGAAGTAAACAGTTAGAGGTTTTAAATTTTTATTGTGGCAATAATACCAAATACACACTTCAAAGAAAGCTCCACTAAAAGTCTATAATCTGAAGTGAAGTAAATTAGCTTTCAAACAATTAGAATCTCCTTCAAAGACACTGCTATTCGGCATCAAGATGCATTTGTGAAGATGATTGAGCAAAAAAAAAAAAGAATCCTTCTTTTCCAGAATAATAGGCATCTCTGTGGAGAAGATGCCTTGTGACAAGAGAACACTTGAGAAAATGTATATTATAGTTTTATTTTAAGATTGAACACAAATGGTAGTTGAATGCTTTCACTAAACCAATTACCATTTTTTCCATTCCCCCTTTGTGGGAACACTCACTTATATTTGTGGGCCCCTCTCGTCTATCCTCAGCTATCTGTGAATTTAGGAGAGTGCAAACAACTGTCTGTGCATTGAAGAGAGTGTACTGTATAGAGTGAGGCAGCCATGTTGTGTAACAGATAATGGACTGTGTTTGGAACCTAAGGGCTGCAAGTTAGATTCAATAGGACACTGCGCCTACATATATCTTAAAGAAGAACCTACCCAGCAAGGGTGTGTTTTTTTTTTCCAGCAAGATAGCATGCAAGTGTATATTCTCAACTCAATGAGCTGCTTACTGATGATATGCAGGACTGTCTCATCTGTGCTTCTGGATGTCCAGACGCATGTTGTTATTTCCCTTATACAGCAATATGAATAACAAAGAGGTTGAGTTGAGGAAGTGTATAAGATCTGTACCACCCCACTGAAGAGTTAGTCACCCTGTGTCTCTAATTAAAGCAACTCTGATAAACACATACAGCTGGAAAGCATTTCCTGTGTGAAGGACAGAACTTTCCACCACAGTTTGTTGTTTTGAGGGATGTAAGGAATTACCTAGAATCACCCCACCACAATCCCATTGTCATATATTGTGATATTGGGTGCTATACTCTGTTACTGCCACCTATTGGCGAGTGCCAATTAAAAGATTAAAAGAGACCTCCGGGTCACATGTTGTATCTGGAAGTAAATAAATGGACGTCCATCATTGTATTGTTCAAGTCCGTCTCCGTCTGATTTCATGTTGTAGGTTAGAGTATAAGTTGCGATAATATACAACAAAGTGGCGACGAGGATTGTCGTGATCTGCGTGTGTGTTTCGATGCTTGTAAAGAAAAGTTTTGAGCGGACTGTTTGCCGTGAATGCTGGAGGCTAGCGGATGATTAGCTTCATTGTTGGGAGGATGACAGCGTCGGCAGTGAAATCCGTAAACAAAGGAGCGTGAGTACTTGCTAACAAGCAGCTAATGAGGCTAAAATGAGGGGGATACTGGGAAGCATTGGCCCTGTAAGTTGTGTAGTTGGATGATTGTATGCCCGCCTGGCCAGCAGGCGGAACCATCGATGTACCAATCGCATTAATGTGAGGCGCATAGATGACGTCTTCACGCAGCGCAGGCGATTCAGAACAGTGCAAAGAAACGAAGCACATGGTTGCATGGAGATGAGCTCCCGAGAAAACAAGTGTTAATTTAAATGCGATAAAGTGGAAACGTTGTAAGTGCACTGTTTGTAATTGTATGTGAATTCCGAGTATTATATATACAAATGTTAGATCGAGTTTGAATGTTTGTACGAAGCTAAATGAGCTTAGTAGATTCTTGTATAATTCCGCGACTGAGCTAATGGCGGTAGCTATCGTGTTGTCAGGAAAACGCATGTAAAATGCCAATAATATTGTTTGTTTTATTATTACCGATGTGAATTGTATTGTAAATGCATTGTAAATTAGATATTTGATGTTAAGAAAAATGTATAAGTGCGTGGTGCACTTGGTAATTGAACTAAATGGAAATGTATGTATGTTCATGCAGGTTGAACCAGCTCAGAACAATCGCTACAGCTCACTACTGCTCAGCGCAGCACGTGTACAGCCAGTGTAAGGCCCCACAGTAGTGGTCAGCATTTCATCATCTGGCACGCTGTTGTTCAGCAAGCTGTGTGTTCAGCTAGCCGTGTATCAGTCAACCAAATGACCAGCTTATGTTAGCTCATGTGCAGTTTGGAAACAGCTTATGTTAGCTTGTGTACAGGAAGAAATACATTTTCAACGAACATTTGTGTCATCTCGTCATTTATTGGGCTGCGTTCACAACGCCACTAAGTCTCAACAATTGCTACAAATAGTGAATCTGTGTCAGTCCAAACGTTTGTAGTTCAAACGTTTACAGGCCCCTTTGATGAAAATACGGAGCAGTGGAACTCCTACACGGAACTTTTTGAGTACTTTGTTAAAGCAAATGGCATTGAAGGCGAGAAGCTTGTGCCTACATTCTTAAGTGTAATGGGACTAAAAGCATATAACTTGCTACGTGCCCTGGTCCAGTCAGACAAGCCCGGGACCAAAAGCTATGAAAGTATAGTGGCTACCTTAACAGCTCACTTCTCACCTAAGCCCTTGGTGATTGCTGAGCATTTTCTCTTCCATAAGAAGAACCAAGATGAAGGGGAGTCCGTAGCAGTGTTTGTAGCTGTGCTATGAAGGCTAGCTGAGCATTGTAAATTCAATCATGGACTGAATGACACCATGAGGCACAGGCTCGTGTGCGGCCTGAGGAGTGGAGCTTCTCAGAAACGCCTGCTAACTGAAAGTGCACTTACCTCGGATAAAGCTATTGAAATTAGTGTGTCCATGGAATTAGCTGCCAAGGAGGCTCATCAGCTCAGTGAAAGTAGAAAACTGCACAAGGTCTCCGCTGATGAAAAGGGAGCTCAGAGCAAATGTTACTGATGCTTGTAAAAGTCAGGGAATTAACAAAAATCCAAGACAGGACAACAAAAAGCCAAGGACCAGATTCCAAAAGAGACTGTACATAGGGTGCAGCCAAGCCAATCTACGGCTGAGCCCAACAGCTCATCACATGAGGCAGAAGAATGTGTACTGTCAGTAAAGGGAGGTCGTGGTGGATTCTGGGAAACTCCGCTGCTGGAGGGAAGACCAGTGCACATGGAAATTGGTACAGGTTTCCCTTGTGTCTTATGCTGTGTACAAAGAAACCTTGCAGCACCTTCCATTACAACCAACCAGCCTCAAACTGAGAACCTACACTGGTGAGTCAGTGCCAACCAAAGGCGTCATCAACGTCACAGTCCAGGTGAATGGCCAAACAGCTAAATTACCACTGTACCGGTGTTCAAAGAGGAACTTGGAAAAATGAAACATCAAGCCTGACAGCAGACCAAAGTTCCTGAAGGCGAGACAAGTTGCCTATGCCATAAAGCCGAAAGTGCAGTTGTTTCTCACATCATGCCCAGTGGTGAAGAGCGACCTATCGCGTTCGCCTCATGCACACTCAGCCAAGCCGAGTGCAACCATGCACAAACAGAATAAGCACTGGGGACTGTTTTTGGTGTCGGGAAGTTTCGCCAATATCTCTCTGGGAGAAAGTTTGTTCTTCTGACAGACCACTGCCCCCTAACGACAATCTTCAGGCCCCATACCGGCATTCAATCCTTAGCAGCTGGATGGATGCAAAGATGGGCCTTGTTGTTGTCTGCCCACGACTACGACATCAAATACCACAAGTCTGAGCTGCATGCAAATGCAGATGGCCTCTCTAGACTACCCCTGCCTGTGGACCGTGATGAGCCATTGCAGGCCGGCATTTTCTACTTCAGGCAAGTGGAGGAAGCTCCTATCACTGCTGCACAAGTAAAGAGACACACCCGGAATGACCCTGTGCAATCGACGCTGATGGATGCAGTGATCAATGGAGGAGGTGTGGATCTCCTCAAGCTCTAAAGCCCTAGCTCACAAGAAGGAATGAG
Source organism: Conger conger (assembly GCF_963514075.1). Lineage (NCBI taxonomy): Eukaryota > Metazoa > Chordata > Actinopteri > Anguilliformes > Congridae > Conger > Conger conger. Next base: position 40,342,274 of record NC_083768.1, on the reverse strand, counting down.
TTCTCAGCACAGGCAGGATGTCTCCTATGGGGACGCAGAGTGATTATCCCACTTGTGCTGCAGAAAAGGCTACTACAACAGCTACAGAGACGGCAAGAACATGTCCATCATGTCAACAAGTTTGCTCCATGCCACAGCCAGCCCCTCTCCATCTGTGGGATTGGCCAGAGGCACTATAGCAGCGCGTTCATGTTGATTTTGCTGGCCCATTTGAGGAGAGGATGTTCCTAGTGGTGGTAGATGCCCACAGCAAGTGGCCGGAAGTGTCCATCATGAGATTGACCACAGCAGAGAAGACCGTAGAGAAACTTGGTGAAATGTTCAGTTGATTTGGGTTTCCAGAACTGGTGAGCGATAACAGCCCCCAGTTCATCTCACAAAAGTTTGAGAGATTCCTTGAGGCAAATGGAGTACAACACACCCAGCTACCAATGGATTAGCTGAGAGATTTGTTCAGAGCATGAAAAACCCTCTGAAGGCCTCACAGGGACAAGGCTCTCTCCACCAGCGGCTGAACAGCTTCCTGCTGTCATACAGGAATATTCCACACTCAACCACACAAGTCGCTCCTGCAGCACTTCTCATAAAGAGACAGCTCTGCACAAACACCAAAGAGACCGTTCACCGGAAACAATAAGCTCAGGTTGAGAGATGTGAGCAAAGAGGGAGGGAAAGGACCTTCCGCCCTGGTGACAATGTACTGGCACGTAACTATAACAACAGACCAAAATGGATGCCTGCTACAGTCCTAGAACAGACCGGCACTGTGTCTTATACAGTCCGGACCACTGATGACATTGTCTGGAGGAGACACATAGAGAAACTACTTGCTGGAGCGACAGCACCTGTGGAAACCCCATCAGTGGTTGGTGCTGAGCCATCCAAGCTGGACAGCCCAGTGCAGCCCACAGTCACCCAGGAGGCACCGCAGGCTATGGAGCCTGTTTCTTCAGGACCCACTCCTGCAGCTGTTTCAGAGACAGAACTGACAACATGTCCCACACTGAGGTCTGTTCCGGTTACGATCCGTGAATCAGCCGGATGGCAGTGCTATTAGCCCCTATTCGTATAGAGAATGGTGGCCTCCAAAACGCATAGATCTATAGTGGCGACCTACCCAGAAGAATGGGGCAAAATAATCCCCAGGGTAATGTCAGGGTCTAATTAGTCCGTAACTCATTTGTTTAAAGTGTTCCTGTTAATTAGGGATGCTATCTGTTCATTAAGTGGGGAGGAGTATGTCATATATTGTGATATTGGGTGTTATACTCTGTTACTGCCACCTATTGGTGAGTGCCCTTACTAACAGTTCAGATTAAAAGAGACCTCCAGGTCACATGTTGTATCTGGAAGTAAATAAATGGACGACCGTCATTGTATTCAAGTCCGTCTCCGTCTGATTTAATGTTGTAGCTTAGAGTGTAAGTTGAGAGAATACTCAGGCAATACACCCATCACATTTCAATGTAATGCATACTCACATACCCATGGAGAGAGAGAGAAAAAGAGAAAGATATGATTGTGAATTGTGAATAAAAAAATTGCACTTATGATGACTGTATGCTTAGAACAGCACTTAATGTGTATTTTACTAGTTATGGATGTGATGCTTTGACTTGTGGAAGAACCACAATTTTTAATTTTTAGTAATCTTTATATCTCTTTGTTGTTTTCTGGTTTATTATATTATTATTTGATCATGCAGTTGATCAAACATTACCCTCACAATATGGTACATGACAATACATTTTCTTTTACATTTTGAATATCTGCATTAAAAGAATTTGGAGGATTGATGTTGGTGCGGATTGATGTCGGTGCTCGTGCTTGTAAACAAACTGTCAGCAAGCAGCAATGCAAAAAATCTTTTACATGCTTGCTTAGAAACACACACGCACAAACACACACGCACGCACACTTCTTGTATTTCAATATAACCTAATAAAATAGTTTAAGGGAGAAAACATTTATTTTGTGCTCCTCCATTCGCTGAGGACAGTGGCCATATATCTGGCCCATCTCTCCCGTCCGCTGACTGGAGCCCTTCCACAAACCAATTAATCCTCCCCACTGTCTCTCCTTGGAAGGTCAGCGGAGGAACGCGCCATAGGTGCGCCAGGAACACTGCCTCTTCTCTCCCCGCAATAAATCGTGCTCCGCCAAAAGAACGGTCCGAGGGGTAACGTGTGCCGTAGTCGTGGGCTAAACTCGAACAAGATGTGGCGACCTTGAAGCCTTTGAAAGCATTCCATCTCCTGGCTGTGAGGCTGAGGAGGGTAAGAGCACTCTCCTGAACAAAGAGGGATGTTCGTGTTTACCTTAACCTGCCCGCGTCTGCCTGCCAGATGTTCCCAGACCTCCCTTTCATCTCAAGCGAAAAACGCTTTATTTTTAAGTGCTTACACTGACCGGAGAGTGGAAAGAAATAACGGGAGGGCTTTCTGGAGTTAAAAGGAAACACGGCAATATTAAACATCAGAACAGGTACACATCTCCCTCATAAACACACACAGACACACAGCACATACACGCACACCTGCATATGCTCATACACGCATGCACAGGCTTATGTATGGATACTTACGCACACACACAAATGAAGATGGCCAAACAGAAATAACCACTTATGCTCAGACACATTACACACACATGCAAGCACACAAACATGTATACACACACTTGTGCGCATACATACAAATACACACACAAGAAGGGAAGAAGGGAAGGGAAGAAGAGGCCAGATTAGCTTTTTGTAGTTATTTGCATTCGAAGTGTACCCTGAAATTTAGAGTATGTCCATCCATCAATCCATTTTCTAAACCCCTTATTCCTGGTTATGGAGGCTGGAGCCTATCCCAGGAAGCAATGGGTGAGAGGCAGCAATGCACCCTGGATAGAATACCAATCCATCAACAAATGCACTGCCCAATCCTCCCAAATTCACTCCCAGCATTCCTCCCTACCATACACGGTCCAAAAAAACACTATACTCCTGTTTCTCAACGCCATCACTTCCACCCTGTAGCCCCTTAGCTTTGCTCCTTCATGAACCGCATGACCAGAACAAAAGCAGTCAGAGAAAACAGGGAAATACATATTCCTATTACTAAAACTGTCTTTGGATGTTGGAAAAAAATGTAAACAGATCACTGAGAATTTTCAAAAGAACATGTTGCAGACTAAAATATATGAAAGAACAGTGATAATTGTTCAATGTTAAATCAACTCTAAAAAATGACTTAATATTGTGATATAGCTCATAAGTGCCCTCTTGGATCATACAAACTCTGTGAGACATACTGTAACACTGCAGCGATTTTAAAGTCATGCTTTTATTATAATTTTCACCAATATTGTGCTGGATATCGGTGAACATGGATATTTCTTTTTATATTATCAATAATCCTCTGCAGAGACTTTAATGGTGTCTAAAGGGTTAACAGATTATTTTTCAAGTAATTAGTATTGTCTGGTTGCCACCCCTCCTCTCCTACCTGAGCTCAAGAATGAACAAAGCTACGTGTGTGTTGTACTTATCTGTTGCCTTCTTAAAAGTAATACTGAAAAACAGAAATGTAAGTATTGGGTCTGGGAGAAAAGGACAAAGCAGAAATGCAGCATTAGGGTAAGCTCGCTTGAGCCTTTCCATTCCTTTTAAAGTCCTGTAGCGCTCCTTAGACATGCTGTTCTATACTCCCTTTGAGGCCTTAGCATTGTAGCTCGGGTATTTAACCTGAAATTCCCTGACATATCCAACTGCCCAGGTAGCAGAAATGTTAAACATAAGATGCCATCACTAAGCTTTCTAATTTGCATTTCCCCTCTTTTTCTATGTTGCTTTCACTGTAACTCAGCAACCAAAACATTAGGTTGAAAGTGATTAAACCATAATGTCGTTGCTTGTGAGAATTACATATTCTTCTATTTTTTTTTTTTTTTGTGTGACACCAGCAATGTGAACAGTGCCCTCTTAGCAAAGAGAAACAGATGAAGACAGAAATTAAATACATTGACTGCCTTTCTGTAGAAAGCACAGATGTATTCTTCACAGTGAATGCGGGAAATGCGTCTTCTGAGGTGTAACCTGAGGTGTTTCAAATAGCAGCATTGAACTTCCATTGATTTGGCCTCTCCTATTTCTAGCTGAGATACTATTGTTATGAATGAGACGAATAACAGTCACAAGCAAATTGCAGATGAAAAGAACAGAATATGCCATGTTCTTTCAAACATCCCATTATGTTCAAACTCGCTAAAACATAGGTAAAAACATAGGTACACACACAAGCACGCATGCACACCCACACACGGACACACACATACATAAATAGATATACACAAACTCACGCACATATGCATGTACCACACACACATACACATACACATGCCGCACACAGACGTACCCACATAGGAACACACAAACACACCCACACACACACAAAGGCCAAACCCATATTCTTCACACATATTCATTGTTCTGAATTATCCATGCCCAAACAGCCCACTTGGGATGGTCAACAGCCATTTACCCTGTTAGACGTGTAATTATCTACCTTTCCAAATGAAAATGCAATAAAGGGAAGCTGAGAAGTGTCTAAATAATATCGACTTCCTGACAAAGTAAATAGACGTATTTCATGTTTAGGATGAAGAACTTGGGTTTTCACACAATAAACACTACTTATCAAAGACGGCAATCATTTACAGAAAGTAAAAAAAAGAGAAAAGTGTGCTGGAGCAGTGTGAAGTGGAAAATAAGCAGTATCAAACGAATCACCTGAGGAGGGGCTCACCTGATTTATGTGAACAGTCTTGAAAATCATTGCAAGGCTCTCAAAAATGATTTTGAACTGAGTGGGTGTATTTGACTGTGCAGAATAGGTGCCTTTTCAAGCACACTCTCACACAGATGGAGGAGGTAGATCCTTACGCTACGTACAGAATACTGTACACACACTGCATCCAGATGATTTTCACTGCATTTGGCAACCAGGCACTGAAGGTGGTTCTTCTCATTCACACTATGTGTTGTGCTGAAAACAGGTACAGAAACTCTGTGGCAACTACACGGATGTAGAGGAGTGGAGAGAGCGATTCTAGGCCTACAGACAAGGGTTTGTTGTGGTTTATTTTTCATTTGAGAGAAAATGTAAATGAAAAGAATCAATAATGTGCATTTTGAAAGTTAAGAGAAGTCATGTATCTCACACCGAGGTAAACACAATGTGACACTGCAATGACCCAGGTATGTGATTAGCGGAAATTGCAATAACATTCTCTCCGGGTATCATTAAGTAGTGCATAAAAGAGAATTAATACAACAAAAAGCAAGCAAACTAAATACTGAAGTTGAATTTGCAAAGGGGTTTATTTTATGGGTGGAACAGTGCCACCATGCCACATCCTGTGAAATGTGTCTGGACACCTGAAGGATTTGCCACAAAGTGAAATAAATCACAGCGGGTTTTTTGTAGCTCACCCACCCAAACCACCCGGCCCATTCATTTCAGATGTCCTGCACTCTGCTGAGATAAAAGATTTGCTACTTTTCTGAGAGCCTGTTTGATTAGCTGTGTAGCAGGACTGTGTTAACCTCCTTTTCCCTGTACCAGTTCTAGGCACCACACATATTTATTCCATTTATTTCACTGCTTGTCTTTTGAAATCTATGCACCTTGTCTCCGTCTGAATGGATGCTAGCTTTTTTCAGTCTTCTAGGAAAGCAGAAGAATGATTCACTGCCTGAAGAAAATCTGTACATGAAGACATAGCTAGATTTGGGTTAGGTATTGGAAGTTTAAAAATACAGTTTCTCTTCCGCGGATAAACAGAAAGCATGCAGGTGGACCCTTTGGGGGAAAAGGGGATGTTTATGAAGCGACGCAGTGCAAAATTCCAGGAACACCAGATAAAGAAAACGTCACCGATGAGAATTCAAACCGTGGTTTTCTTTGATTACCAGGAATATCAATACATTACTGGAATCTATAAACACTGCATTGTGCCTGCCAGGATCTGATGATCAGTCACTGTGGCTGTGTCATTCAGATTTCATTCATACTTATTTTTAATTCTTATTTAAGCTGTATCGCACAGGAGCATCGTAACAAGGCCACCTTGTTAAGATACATGAAATGCCCATTACAGGAATGGCAAGACCTTCTCCAACATTATTAAAAGTGGAGGCCAGTGCTAACATTTCATTGCTTATTTGCATAGCAGACACCCTTATCCAGAACAACTAGCACAGCTTTAACCCTTTTCTGCATAAAGCCCACATACTGCTTGACGTGTACTGAAGTCATCCAGGTTAAGCACCTTGCACAAGGCCCCCAGGTGGGAATGAAACCTGGGCTACAGCGGCTGATACAGATACGGAGATGAGGAGTGATAATGGCCTCCCTGATACTGACTGTATCAGAAAGCCTCTTGGTGAGCAGAAGCACACAAGCACAGCGGTCTTCAAGCGGTGTGGAATCGCAGAATCGCTGCGTGGAGATTTGCGCTGATTGTGGAAGTCTCCTTGGGGTGATTTGCCGAGAGTGAGTTTAGTCCTCGGAGCAGGAGATTGCATCATTTGGAGTCTGGCTGAAAGCCTCCTGCTGCTGAAACAGGGATACATTAGATTACAGTCATTTAGTAGATACTCTTATCGAGAGGGACTTAGAAAAGTGGAAAACATCAGTGTTTGTCTCAGGGACACAACAGTGCGATATCCCCAAGAAGGCATAGAAGGTCCATCCCATAAATAATCTAACTACAAAGAAACAAACTACACATTTGTATTGTAAGCAAAAGTAAATGCCACTGCAGAGCTAGACCTATCGTTGCACAGCTGCACCTATGATATTATTATTCTGCAAATGCTAGAAAAAAGAGGATAGCAAAAAAGTCTCCTTGCATTCAATCACTATTCATCCATAACTTTGACTCCAAAGTTATTTTTTTCTGAATAAGCACAGTTTGGCAAGTTCAGTGATCAACAAAATGAACCAAACTGACCAGGCTCGAGAATAAAAATGAAGTTACGTTCACTTTTAAATCAAAGTTTAAGGATGAATGTTAATTGAACCAAGGTGACTGCCCTCTTGGCAGTAAGTGTGAGTGCAGTGGGATATGCGTGTGGGTGTGTGCCTGTTGCGAAATTAGTTTCTGCTGAACTTACAGTAATATGGGTGACATTTGTCGGAGTGGTGTAACATTTCGGAAATATCACGGCCGAGCAGAGCAGGAAATAAGAGCTTTTGTGCCATGGATGAGGGCTGGAATTGAGACAGGATTTCTTCCCCACTCGGTTTAACGGTCTCTGTGGAGCGGAGCCGGCACTGGTGTCAGAGTCTGAGAACAGACCCGCGGAGCTGGCAGTCGCGCCAGGGATTTCAGTCCAAAGCCTAATAAACGCACGGATCAGCTGAAGCACTGAACTGAAGAGCTCGCTCGCCTGACAGTCATTTAAAAAATCTATAGCCGGCAGTGGCATGCAAATGATCTGGACTGCGCAGTCGCACTGACGTGGGGCTGATAAGGATGAGTGATATTTAGCCCTAATCCACGTTGAGGGATGGGAATTAGATTTAAATGCTTGAAAAAAAAAAAAAAAAAAAGGGAATACAATACTTAGAATAATGTGTCTTTAACATATGACAGCTGCTCTGAACAGGAACCCCCCAGGGAGGCCATCTGTGTAGTCATTCCCCTGATATTTTATTAATTATTAAATATGTCGCACTGCATATATCAGTGTAGGACCCTGTCTGGCAAGCTGGTGCTGTGCTAGGGAGCCATTTTGCGACTGACGTTCACGTTGTGTTTGGGGTTGTCTGATAATGGGATACATGCTGCACAGTGATCAGCAGTTTCAGAGATACTCAAACCGCCCTGTCTGGAATCAACAATCATTCCACAGTCAAAGTCACTTTAATGTTGATGCCTCACATAGACTCAGTTGTATTTATTTATTTGTCTCACCAGTAATGTCCCACTGAGATATTCAGTTTGCAAGGGAGACCCAGCACAATAAATAAAATATTTCCTTGACCAATCATGCATTCCTGGACATGCTAGCAGATTAGACCATGAGAGCAGTGTGGGATCTGGGTCACAGAACTTCTAAACTGCTCGAGGGCAATTCAATCCCTGCGTTTGGCGTACGTATCTGCACCAACCGCTGCACACCACCGTGTCAGCTGTAGTAGCATCTCCCGAACAAACTCAACATGCAATTGTTTTTCCCGGCGTTTCCAGGTCCGAAACCTTTGTCGATACGCTTCGGGAACAAGCTCATAGGCTTTCAACACTGCTTCCTTTATTGTACTAAAAGAACGAGCTTGTTCAAGAGTCAATGCCGCATATGCTTCCTGCGCTTTCCCGACCAGCACCGACTGCAACATAATAACCCGATCCTCCTCAGGCCAGTTCCGCATGTCCGCAATTCGCTCAAACAATATAAAGAACGTGTCAGGATCTTTTTCAGAGAATTTAGGGATCAGCCACAAGTTATGAACCAATGAGTTAAGGCCCGGCACTCGGGAAACTTCAGCATCTGATAGCACTGAAGAATCCAGCTTACTGTCCGCAACCGTGCTCAAACGTTGTTCCCGGTACGATTCTTCACTTTAAAATCTTTCTTCGGCTAACGCTAGTTCTTTTTCTTTGATAGCCACATTTGATTTGATTTTAGCGAGATCAATTTTTTCCTTGCTTTCTAATTCAGCAATCTTCAATTTAAACTCCAACTCGCTTAATTGAGACATTTTATCAGTTTTAAAAAGACCACGTTCTATTGCCAATATAATTAAATTGGACCTAAAACACTACTGCGCGTCACCGTAAGTGAAATACTTCTTTGAACACAGGACTGACGACGGAAAAAGAACGGAGCAAGTGATTGAAGGCCAGACAACCAGACCTATCTCACCATGCACCATTTAAACTAGTGCCCGGCGGTAGGTAGATTAAGCGTGAGCCCTTACACCAGCATGAAGGTAATTTGTTCACTAGTAGGTAGCGCCCCCTGGCCGCCTCTTCTGGGCACCCTATCCTACTTCCTAATATAAACCAAGCAACCTTTGATCGCCTGAATCCTACCGGTGCCAGCCAAACGCCCAGAACATGAACTTACACGAAACTGACGCAACGGATCCCGGACGAGCCCCCATATGTCACGACCTAAGGCTCGATTTGGCCGAAACATAAAATGGACACAAACAACGAGGTGAAGGAATTACAAATATTTATTAATTACCTTCTTTTACTGAAGACTTATGCAAGCCTTTTAAACAAGTGTCAAAGCCAACAACCAAATACAGGCCTTTTTAACAAGAGTCAAAGCCAACAACCAAATACAGGCCTTTTTAACAAGTGTCAAAGCCAACAACCAAATACAAAACACACTGCCACAGAGAGGAAGGAGCATTTGCCGTGCAGCCATGAGCTAACGTGAGCTAGATCCAAAATGGTGAAGCTGTGCTTTTAAACCCCCAGCTTCCAGGTGTGTCAAATCCAACAATCAGTGCTGGCTCAGTTCTCCTTAGCTCCGCCCACCTTTCCGTTCCTGCAATCAGAGCACACAAGCAGAGAGAAAAACCCAGAGCGGATTGCGAACCTGGGTCATAACACTCCACCTTCCTGTCTGAGCCCTGGGGCTGTCTACACCATGCCTGTCTGCATCACACTGATGCGGGTGAGTCACTGCAGCTCAGATACAGTCTCAGTGTGCAATCTGAACTGATATGGATTTCACACACCAGAGTCATGCGGATTCCCAAGAAGAAACGCTTGTTCCAAGTGTTTTTTTGTAGTTGTTTTGGACTGCACAAACTCAGCAAGATTACAAGGGCATATTTGACACTGATAGAGTGCATTTCATATCCAGTATGTACTGGACATAAACTCTGTTACAGCTGAATTATAACTGAAAATTCTATTGTGTGAGTGTGAAGATTTAAAATTAAATCTTCATTTCACTCCCTCTGCCAAGGTTTCCTCAAATGCCCCCACTGTTAACTTTAGAAAAAGAAGTCTTATCAGGTTCGTTTGGCCTGATGTGCTTTGCAGCAGTAAAACAGTGGTGGAGGTGAACATCTGTCAGTTTTATCGAAAAGATCCCATTTCAAAAAGTATATATTTACAGTATGACTTTCCAGGAAATCTTCAAACAGGAACCTAGACTGGGTGAAAAATGATCTGCCTGATCCCAACCCTGGTGTTCGCTGTGTTTGTTTTTCACTCTGTGGCACACAAAGGAGATAGCCACTGCTTGGGCACCTGGAGCTACCACACCCTGGTCACTGATGGCTCTGAAGAAGGTTAATTATCCTCAGGCCTGGTTTACCAGAGGGAGAATGCTGAACAGTGTCCACTTCCCCCACGGCCCCCAATCCCCCCAACACCAGCATAACAGAGATATTTTATTGCAATACATTACATTTTGCAGAAGCTCCTCTGGCCTAAGGCAGCATAAATTAAGCTACCATAGTTATATGAACTACATTCCTAGACCAGTGTGTATCCGCAATATCACTAAAGACATCAATGCAAATTAAGTATGCCAACCCAGAATCATGAAACAAACTGTAAATCCCAAACAAATTAACATCCATTAATCTACAAAAGGTATAATACAAACAAACTATACCCCCCAAATCATGCCACAATCCAAGCACTTATAACACAGGCCTGGATTCAAAATTTTGTCTAACATTATATTACAAATGAAAAAGAATAAGAAACATTAACTTTCAAATTGTTTATGTTAGTTTGAGTTCATTTTCACAAAACATTTTGGCCGAGCTCACTAAACCAAAAAGAAGAAGAAAAAAACTTACATTTAATCCCGAGTTACTCTTACCTCTAATGTCAAAAAAGAAAAATGTGCAGTCTACAGTTTTTCAGATGGGTTGGGAACAGATATTACATATAACATAGATGGATAGGCGTAACAGACTGAAATGAGCATTATCATAAATCAAAAGCAAAATTCATTTTTGGGTTCAGTCTACAGCAAAGTCACCCTATGTGATTTTAAATGGTCGTCTGGTTTGAATGTTTGCTTTGCTGAATAGCAGGCCAAGCTTCAACCGGGATGCACCATCAGCTTGGTTATGTAGAAGGGCATAGTCATGCAACTTTATATGTGATATGCTGGACCTGGATACTATGATGTCTGAGCAATAAAATATCTACAGTGTATGGTTCATTTCTGAGAAATCACTTCAATCAGATTAATTAAAATTGCCCTTCAGGCTTGAAAATCAAAAACTTAATTTTGCATGGAATTGCAAAATGCACGTAGATTAGCCATTAATGTGCTCTTATATTGTGTGACCTTTCATGTTGATAAACAAGCAATACGTTTATATGAGTAGTCTGACAGCAATTTGTAAAATCTTTGGCTATTAGGTAAACACATACATCACGTGCTCTCTCACTCTCTCTGTCTCACATGCATGCACATACTTACATGCACACAAGAAAAGCTGTATAAAATAACTGACTACAGTCTCATCAAGGAAATGAATACTTAATTTATATTTGTTAGGATAGTTAGGATAAGGAGCAATAATTAGCAGCAATATGCCTTACATCAATGAGGAGGATTACTTCTAAACAAAGGTGGGTTTGGATAATAAGGCAAAGACCCACGCTTGATGGGACAGTTCACTGGTTTCCACGTTTAACTCAGCCTTTAACTGAATCTGGCAGGGCATGTGTGTGCGAATTAGACACAGGATATTTTGGTAATCGACTACTTATTTTTCCAAATTATATAAATTTGAATAAATGGCAGGCACTGAAGGCAATAATGCCTTCCTAATAGAGTGTAACCTATTTTATTCTGTGCCGCACACCAGCTCATTATGCTGCAGTGGTATGGAGCTGTACGACTTCCCTGTTCAACAGCGAGTGAGTTCACTGCGCATTCACTCCTGATACTGTCCAGAGCAGACAGGAGCGCATTCACTCCTGATACTGTGCAAACACATTTGAAAAAACTATGGGGTTCACAGACACAAATTAAGCCTAGTCCTAAACTAACTTTTGAATGGAGATTCTTCATAAAATTCTATTCAGCCCAGGACTGAACTGTTGCCAATGACATTTACACATGCAATTTTCTGTTTTTACCACATGTGGGGCTACTTGGCTAAATAGTCATTGAGAGGCAGAATTACAAAGACCAGTAAAGTAGTATTGTTGGTGCACTCACTTCCTCTGTTGTAGGCTGGGAAACCACGCATACATGAGCAGAGGTAGCGCTTGAGGGTCACCAGAGTGTTACTGAAGCGGTGTGCGCACACACAGCATAGAGACAGACCTCCTGTTATCCATTAGCACTCAAACCTTACTTATTCTGGTGAGCATACTGACATGACTGCACTAACTGGAGGCAGCAATCTCATTTACAGTAATAAAAAATGGATGAAATGCCTGAGATCTAAGCAGGCATTAACATAAGTAATACGAATGATTCAAAAATTGTCACTGGTGTCTAAAGCATTACATGGAAAAAAATAAGGAACATGTATGGAGAGAAAGTTAAATAGCCATTAAAGAGGATACATCGAGAGTGCACAGTGAAACAACCGAGTCCATCATCTGTTTGGAACCTCTGTTTACTCTGTGCAGTAAGAGGTGATTTAAAACTGAACATTTTACTGTGTGGTCCCTTTTTCTGCCATAAAACCCTGAAGTCCAGGGTCCTTCCTCGTGTTTCTCTTACCCGTGAACTCAGCCAGCTGATTTGACCAATTAGTTCTACCTCCTGGCTGAAGAATTGTGCTAATTAGCAAATCTAGGTGATTGGAACAAAATACTGGGAATAACTTACTTTCTGAACCTGGATTTCCCACCTCTGTTGCCTGTAAATTGCAAAAAAACTAAAAACATAAGAATAAGAATACATCACTGTATCAGAAAAAGAATGGCATTATTACAGTCAGTGACGACGGTGCACATTGAAGCACAAGGGAAGTATTAAGTGGCAATGAGAGTACTGTAACTACAGGGAGTCGCGGAGGAATAGGCGTTGTGTGTACTCAGATGTCTGGAGAGAGAACTCGGGCTCACCCTGACCATATTTGGACTGGTACCGTGGGTGAGCGCAGCCCATTGCTCATCGCTCTGGTATGTCCAATGGATTGGGGAGATGAGGTGCCTGGGCCCCGGGAGTTACCGCAAACACAGAGGTCAGCAGATCGCTCGCTTTTACCACCGGTGAAAATCCCCAGAACCGCTCAGACCATGCGTAGCGTGGTAAATGAAAGCCAGGCCATTCAGTAATGACTCATCTTTGTGTCTCTTTTCATTCTCTCTCTCTTTTTTTCTATGTGTGGGTGTGTGTTTTTAAATAAAAACGAATAATCGCCAAAGCTCCTTCTAATGAAGGGATGGATATCCTGTTCTTATAACTGTCCTTAGAGGGAGAAAAGTCACAAAAAATGATACCAAGTTGATGTTACATATTTGTTTCCTTCTCAGACCTTTTTGAATTGATTGGAGGAGACAAGAAATTGACAGACATTTTATGGTCCTGGGGTGCGTCCCAATACATAAACAATGCATACTACTCCACCAGCACCCTCTTTGTGCGCTCCCTCCATCCACTGTCCCAATATTGGAGTAGACGAGCGAAGCGGCTTCGCCTCAGCCCTCCTCTACTCCCCCGGCAGAGTGTACATCAATCTAAGCTACAGCAGAAGTCTTTTCACATTTCTGGGTGACTTCATCATGCTCATTCCACATACTATGAAAGCCTTCCCCACAAAATCTGGAGCTATCCAGAAAGTGGAGATGGCAGGGAACTTGAATTCCCCGAGTTATGCAAAATTTTTAGTCAAATTTGTGTGCCGTTATTAACTTGTATAGTGTCCTAGCCAAAGGCTAGATTGCTTACAATAGGTAACACAATGTCAGTTTGTTTTTTGTGGCTCATGCCCGGCTGACAGATTCAGCAATTTACTGCAAGACAGGGAAGCAAGTTTATTTGTTTGTACACTAAACCAACATGACTCTAAATAAGCATGGTGGCTGCTGCCATTATTTCAGTACATGCGTACTGAATTATTCAACCAACCGCTTACAAATTACGTAGATCTATTTATTACCAATAAATTTGATTTCAGATGTTGTAGTGGGTAATACATCTTTTTCAATGTGAACACTGAACATTAGGAAACAATAATAATATGAAAGCCACATATTTCATTTCCCAATTCTACGGAAATATTTCTGAAATACATTATGTGAGATGCAATTGACAGTAGAAACGCTGTTACAGTAGGCTGTAGCTATAGTATACGAAGTGTTTCGGACACTGGAATTGTGGGATGTTATGTTTACTTTGATCCAATGTTGCTAGTTATATTAATATATTAATTAGTGTCTTGACACAAACCACAATGCCAAGTTTGTGTTTGTACAGTCGACTGACAGTCGACCTACTTGATTGAAACTTCAGTGGTGAGCTTGGTTTGAAAGAGATTAGCCTTGGTGGCTAACCATTAATCAAGTGGCTGGCCAGCTTTCAGCTGCCGTGTTATAAGCTAACTAAATTCAGTTTTGAACATCAGCATCAGGAGATTCTACCAGCATATTTCCTCTCCTGGGCAGGGAGCTCATGCCTAAATCCAAAAAAGACTTGAGATGAAATGATGAAAATAAACTTGACAGAATTGATACGTTTGCGGGTATGCATGTTCACGTTACAGAAGTGTGCAGGCAGGCTAGAGCAGACTGAAATCCACTGGTGTTAGCAGCAGTGGTTAGCGTATTTGTGGTTTCCTTTCAATCAGCAGCCATTTAAGGCCTTGAGAACAAGGTGTGTGGACTCTTTAGCCAATGAAAGACTTGAATTGAAATGCATCTCTCATGCTGAAACACACTAAAAAAAAGCAGACACTGCAGCCCTCCAGGACTGGAGTTTGACACCCCTGTTTTAGACCATTAGGCCGTGGTTTCTCAGCTACTTGCTATCACGACACACAGTCGTCTGCGACTGGCGGGGTTGAGAATGGGGCAAATACATTTTCATGTACAAACCACGGTACAAAGACAGGAGTGAAGCAAAGGGAATACATTCCTACATAGTCTGCCTTTAAATGTCTTGACCACATGTAAGATCTGTGATTGGCTATGTGAATATGTGTGGGCTTGGCAGAAAATTAACACTTATGTTTGGGAAATTTCATCAATAGTTGACATCAACTTTGATGACAGCAAAGCTGATTCGCTGACACCGTACAGTTGTTTGATGTAGGCTATCCCGATTTTCTGCACCCCCCTTGTTCACTCCATTTCTCCTCTCGTTAACTACCCTCCTTTGCTCCACATACTTCCAGGGTAGTAGAGTAGTGGTAGTGGGATGGAAAATGACAAAACTTGTTTGTAGTTGGCAGAACGCCCTGAACTTTGTACAGAGCTGGCAGAGCATAAGGACCGTTGGCGAATGCCACAATGACGTTGTGGGAGGAGCTTTGGGAGGAGTTACGATAAGAACAGAGTGGGTGATTTGCCAGAATGAGGTTTGAGGAGGAGTTGTAGGTGGAGTAACTGTGTATAAAATGGGTGTAAAAATGACAGTCAGGGTTCAGTTCTGGAGAACTGATCCGGCTTTATGCACTTGTGCTAAATAAAGTCAGATTTTCCTGAAGAACTTGCTGCCGTGGTGTGGTCTTTTCCCTTGCGAAGATGTTTTTCGACGAATTGAAGATTTGGACTCTGTCGTTTCCTAGACACGACAGTATTACAATTGTATTAATATTATGGATATACTTTATGAGGTGTTTGTATGGTTATGAAGAATTGACTAAATTGAGGAAAAAGTCTGTTTTGATATCAGCTGGCCTTTAAGGCTGGTGGATAATATTCCACATGTGTAATTCTCTTCTTTAAGGCCAGAAGCTAGGGAAAGCATGTATATTGTCATTGAGGGTTGTACAAATGCGTTGTTACTCCAGCAAAAGAAAGGGTGTGTGTGTGTTTGTGTCTGTGTTCAGCATGCTTGTTGCATGTGGGTTTGTGTTTTAATGTATTTGTAATGATTTTGTATGATTTCCTAGAACACTAATATATTTTTAATATATTGGGATATGAATATTTCCAATCAGCAAGTTCATATTCTGTTCTGCAGTCAGATCTATCACAACATCAGGTTACCAAAAAATACGTTTCATCCAACTTTGTGTGACAGCAGCTAACCTCTGTCCTTGAGTAAGTAACCTGAGCTTATTAAACATCTGAGGTAAATGTCCTATAAACAAATGCTTAATGAGCTGGGATATTTGGTCATCTTTCTCAACAGACATTCCCAGTGTAGCACGGTAGAGGTTGCCTCTCTCCCTGTCATTTCTCTCTGCCCCCCTTTTCTTTCTCTTTGCATTGCTCAGTTTAGTCTTGCGGTAGCCTAATTAGCGTACGTAATTGGTATATTTTAGTATTTTGTTTATAAATGTCCTATGCAAAACTCACCTGAACGTATGTCTTGCGAGTGCCTCCTTGTCTACCACCTGACCTCCGCTGTTTGAGAGGTCTGTTGGTTGCGTTGCAGCATTTTGCCAGAATCTGTTTGCTTGAATTGGCTAACTTCTTCCAAATTGTTTGCATCAGCTTGTCCTGGGAAGCTGCGGTTCTGGTCAGTGTTGCTTGACACCAATAGTTCAGGTAGGTTTCATTTTAGCTCAGTAGTCCAGTCAGTCCGTGCATTATTGTTTGCAATTGTTGTGGTGCCGTCCTCCCGGTAGCATCCCTAACCAGCACAGCGTTTTATTTGTGCGACCTCACTGCCGGTATGTAAACAAAGCCACATAAGAAATGTTCTTAGGCTGTACACTTCCGGGTTGTAATCTTGTCGCCTTATCTTGCAGTGAGCTAGAGGCCACACATCCATTGCTTGTCAGTCAATGATGAGTGAGAACGCTGCTGTTTTGTCTCTAGTTTTTGTCTTTTTATTTGTTTCCAATTCTTTCATTTTCTGTGTTGGCCTATTCAATGGGAAATAAGTGTATCCATTTTACTTATTCTGGTTCTTATTTCTTGGTATTCTTTAATCTTGACCCTTTTTGGGCTTTTTCTGTGTACATGGTTTATTTATAGCAAGCTCATTAGTATTGATTGGAATTGATTTTCTTTCTGTGCATGTTTAAATTTCCCTTTGGCGCTTGGTACCAACTGGTATTTTGATGTGGTTTTGATTTGTTTTTGCCCTTGTGTGTTTGGTTCCCTCCTCATTATTTCCCCCCTTTTTCTTTAGCAATGGCTGTGTGCCCCAGAGGAGCCTAGGCACCTGGTGGTGGTTCCCTGCACTGCATGTGACTTAAGAGCACATAGGTTGGCTGACCTAACCTTTTTCTTATGACTTGCTGTGTGCATGTGTGTGTCTGGACCCCGAAACACACCTCAGCTAGTCTGCCTCCTCCAGGTAAGCCTCAGCCTTGCTCCCGTACTGGGATAAACCATTTTTTCCTTGTGGGCATATGTAGTGGCAACTATAGTGTCTGAACTGAAACTGACTTTTAAACTTGTCTTGGCTTATTACTAAATTATTATTGTGCTGTACTTGAAGTACCATTTTGTAATAAAGGAAGCTTTTGCCATATTGCTATATGATTATGCTTGTCTCTTATTAGTTTACACCTACCTAACTGAATCTCCTTCTCCAGTATTCCCTTTGTCAATGCTCAATGGGGCGACTTGGCTCAGGCAGTAAGAGCAGTCGTCTGGCAGTCGGAGGGTTGTCGGATCGATCCCCCACCCGGGCTGTGTCGAAGTGTCCTTGAGCAAGACATCTAACCTCTAAATGCTCCTGACAAGCTGGTCGGCGCCTTGCATGGCAGCCAATCGCCGTCGAGTGTGTGTATGAATGGGTGAATGAGAAGCATCAATTGTACAGCGCTTTGGATAAAGGTGCTATATAAATGCCAACCATTTACCAATAAACATTACTTTTTGGTTGAGGAAATCATGTCTCCGGCTTCTTAGTATTAACGTACCTGTGTGTCTATTCTCTGTATTTCCCTGGGTGAAATTCGGTTACTACTTGATTAATTACTCTGTGTTATAACTGGTGTACTAGCACATTGTTCCTGGTTACCCTCATGCCACACCAGCATGCTCTGCAAATGAGCATTCTGAGATGTGCAGTGTCTCACCATAGAAAACAGAGAACTTTCCAGCAGTGTTTCTCCCTGCTTGGCAGAAAGAGATGGTACTAAGGGAAGGTGGAACCAACCTTACCCAAGTTGTATTTTGGGGGTATTTTAATAATGCTAGGTACCTGTAAATAATACCAGTGAAAAATCCCAATCTACTGCATAATGTACAATGATACTACTACTGATGATGATGATGATTATAATAGTAATAATAATGCAGAAATTATTGAAACAGTTAGAAGGCTGCAGTGCCTCCCTCTGAGAGGTAGGTCAAGGTTGCATTGAGTTCCCTTCCCCTGTGTTAGCTGATGCAGAGCCTCTCTCACAATTTTTATCCACCCCACCCAGTTGTTGATGTCCTCTGTGACAGGATCAGAGCTCTGATATTTAATGAAAAGTCAAGCAAAAGAAAATAATTTATTTAATAATCAGATGCAAAAATAACTTCAAACTGGGGTTGCATGCATGTGAGTGTTTACGCATGCATATTTTTTCATATAATATGCCTGCATGTGTAAATATTCTAGGCAATATATCGTGTGTTGCTACTTTGCAAATATTTATGTAGAAAAGCAGCAGAATTGGTTCCTCATAATGTACGCTGGATGATATAAAAATAAAAACATACGAGACTGCGTGGGGCATGCTGATTACCAGTAAGTGGATTAACATTTTAAAGGCATTTGAATCTCCAATTTATTCTACGACCACGATGGATTTGAATATTAAGTTCATCTCATTAATTGGAATCAGTGTTATTAAATGATTTGTTGATAACGCGAGCTTGGCTGTGATTAACTTGTATGCCTGTGTAACATGCACCCGATGCACCTCTAGGTGGGTCTTAGCTACAGGTGATAGAGTCGATCACTCAGTTGAACATCCACCCTGTTGAATATCGGTACAATTTTCATAAATGAACCGATATGCCCTGCCCATTAGTAGAACAATGTCTGTATGCAACGTATAATAGAGTAAAATTTCTCTTCTGATCCTCAATATGCTTCTAATTCCAAAACCCTTGGGAGGTGGGTGATTAGACACGTGAGGTAAATGTACTATACATAAATGTTTAATGAGCTGGTAAATACAGTCATATTCCTCATTTTTCTAAGCAGACAGTCCCAGCGTGCTCAGGGCATTCTCATGCAGCAATAGATATGCAAAGTGTTTGTGTTTGGGATCTTGGGCTTATCGCTTTCTCCTTTGAATATCTAGATTCTGTAAAGTAGCACTGATTACGCATGGTGAATTTCAATGCAGGGCATTACATTTACTATAACAGCATAATTGTTCAGTGATGTTGAACAGCATGTGTGGTGGTCATTCTGATTATTTCTATTTTTATTGAAATTCAAAGACAATTGGAACTGTATTGCATTCATTTGGATATGCCTCCCAACCTTTAAAAATGAAAAACCAAATAGTTTACTGTGCAGATACTAACATCTCTTGAGCAAATGGGGGTTGTTCAATCACTTTGTGACAAAGAATATAATATAGCAGTATACAGTACAAATAATTTACTTGTATATTAATGTATTTGAACGAGTGTGTGTGTGTATGTATGTGTGTGCATGCTTACCTGTGTATTTTTTTTTTCTGTGTGTGCATGCCTGCATACATGTGTGCATGTGTGTGTGCACATGTGTTTGTGCGTGCGCATGCCTGCAAGCCTGTGTGCATGTGTGTACTGTATATGTGCAGAGAGAAATCTGCCTTTCGTATTTGTCTGAATGATACTCAGTGAAGGACATTCCCCCATCTTATGGCTGATAAGACTAAAGTTTTGATCTTGTGTACTAATAAGGAGCCACTCCACTATCATCTGGAGACCTTAATGTTGTTTGTACTGTAAATAATGATACTAATAAAAAATAAAACACCTTTGTTTTGGGGTTTCGTAAACACATTACTGACACTTTCTAGCCATGTTACCTCCAGATAAGAAGTATATCTACAATCAAATCTTTTCAATCTTTTGAGGACACAGAGAAGTTGGCCTTTTATTTCATTTTCTCCAGATTGGATTATTGCAGTGCTTGGTGCTTTGCTTTATAAGCTACTAGGCTTTATCTCAGCTCCTGCTGTTTAAAAAAGATTCTACTGCAGGACCTCTTGCCAAAAAACAATCAAGAGGTACAGCATCACCCATGGTCTAGGCCCGTACATTTCAAGTTTCTTTTAAAAACACATTTTGTAGCCTTGATGTTTGATCAAACATATTTTACAGCTTCTTGGTTTCAGTTTATATTATTTATGGCCTGATCATCATTCTCTGTTCCCCTTTTCTTCTCTATTTTGTTTGGAAACAGCATTGATCATCAGAAATATGGATACCATTATGGCTCTAACTGGTTCCATATTTTGTGTGCAGACTACCCATGAACCCCTTTAGAAATCTGCTACACTCAAAGCCTGTGATAATTCCTATGGTTCTATAGCTGGGAAGAAAATACAAATTGGAACAAATACAACAGTGATAGACTCCAATAATAACTGAAAACACATACTCAGCAAAATGTCCAGTGTTATCAACTCTGATAGAGGAGATGTTACTTTTTTACAACATTAGATCCCAGTTGGACTCTAACAAATTCTCTTAGAGCTAAATTAAGACTGAACATTTTGCTGTGCAAAACATAGAGGGAGGAATGGAAGGTTATCGAAGCTGTACAAAATCAATTTTCTATTGTGCATGGGCATCCATTACTGTACATTAGCAGGTTTGAACATGTGGAGAGGATATTTTCCAGGGAACTTGGGGTTCAGTTTTCTGCCTAGTGCACATTCAGCAAGACCGCTTGTTGAAATGAGAAATCAGTCTGCATTTCTGTCATATCATTATTGTCAAGACAATGCCTGATTTACTTTTATGCTGGTACAATGTAATTGAATTCAATTGCAGCGTAACCATATTTTACTTAAAGGTGCACTTTCCCCACAATGCCTTGACAATTAGTAATTGCTCCCCTTAAGCCTTTTGAGATTGTTGTTTTTTTTTTTTTTTTTTTTTTTTTACCCAGCTCTGGTTCTCCTCTTGACTGCTGCACACATGAAAGTATATTTTGAAAAATCTTGGCCCACACAGGCTCTCTAAACTGCCGATGAAAGAACAGCGTTGAGCTCATAAAAGGAGCATGTGGCCTGGTAACAAAACCAGCAATACATCTCTGCCAAGGTGCTCCTGTTCAACACACAGGAGAGGCTCTCCTGGGCGGCCATGTCTTTTTAAAGGTGTTTCTTGGGCCAAATTGTTCCACATGCTATTCTAATGCAGTGTACATATTGAGCATGGCAGCATCACCCAGGCAGAAAGGCTTCATGATGAGCACAGGTGAACGTATACAATGATATGGTTGCTTATTGACTGTCCCAGGCACAAGAACATGTTGATTGATGTGAATTGGACCAATATTTATAAAGAAAATGACAAATAACTGCACAATGTCCCTGTGTTCAGAAGACCGTGTTAGCTCACGATGGTCCAAACACCTATTATGCAGGCTGAATCGTATAAGCCTGCCCGATTAGTAGTCTCTTCCTAGCGACAGCTTCCCCATCACAATGTCACAGTGGATAACCATCACAATGTCACAGTGGATAACCATTACCATGTCACAGTGGATAACCATCACAATGTCACAGTGGATAACCATTACCATGTCACAGTGGATAACCATTACCATGTCACAGTGGATAACCATTACCATGTCACAGTGGATAACCATTACCATGTCACTGGATGCTGAAATGGCCGTGTATGTGAGTTGTACCAAGTTTTTCTAAAAATGGAAGGAATTAGACTTAGACTAGACACCCACATAAAAACCAAAACAGATTTGGAAGGAATTTTTTTATGTATCCGTCACTGTTCAGAGCTAAGTCAGAACATGGTGAGTTTACGTTATACCTTCAAAAAGGGATGATTCACTTTGCAAGGTTTATTTGATAAATTTTAGTGCATATTTACAATTGGCCCCATATTGTGTATACAATCAGCTGTAAGGAATTATTATCTGACCTCACTTTGCAGCCAGTCTGCAGCAGGAAATGAGCTTTTGACCATACCCAGAACCCAATGTTCTGTAAGGGATCATTTTGTCTCCCCATTCAGACTATTTGGCTGGGGAAATACTACTCTTTTGATTTTGAAATGCCAGTGGATTTGTAATGACCGGAAACAGTTTCGCAAATCCGAATACAGAAATGTTCACTTATTATTTTATCTTTCTTAATGAATTTTTGTGATTGTATTAATCATTAAAACTTGTAGAACTGTATTAGCTAAGCACAGTGTAAGTTATCCTCTGATGTAACGCCCAGAGGTCTGCATTATTCACAAGCACTTAACAATCGCTCATTAAATGAATTGTGCCGCATGGCTATGGCTATGTGTCTTGGGAAAGCGAACGTTCCTGTTCCCACTTTATGTTCTGCCGCTGCTTCAGGTTTTGCAAGGAAATGTGATTTTATATTGCATATTTTATCAGAACTCCTACACAGAAATGATCATTTATGAATGTTAAGCAAGAGAGGAAATCTGAGAATCTCCAGGGTATTAACATATACCCCTTTTTATTTAATTGTGCAGTGCTCTGGTTAATAATCATATTCTGTTCTCAAACTATAGTGTCAAAGATGTAGAGATTTCTAATTCAATAAATTCATCAAATCATCAGAAAATTGAGAAATAGAGCTAATCAGAATAAATCCATACATCATTCACATTTATTTATTAATCATTATTATTAATTTATTATTATTATTATTATTATTATTATTATTATTATATAATAATAATAATAATAATAATAATAATAATATAATTATTCAGAAAGCTTGAGGCAAAACAAAATGCGTACAAAGTGTTAATGTGTTTGAAGCTAATGCATTCAGTGCAGTTCTGTGGTGATATTATAAGTGATGAATATGCTTATTAAATTTTCACTTCAGCATTCATTTAGTGCGTGATGATCAAGCTGCCTGATGAACAAAAAAAATTGTAATGCAAAGCTTTAAAGATTTATGCTATTAATATAAATAAGTAATCAATTATGCATGTGCTTCAGATAACTGGCAGACAAGGTGCCTTCTGTATTTTCTGACAAACATTCCCCAGAAAACTGTACGACTGTATGGATCTCTGGTATTATCTCAAAAATGATTATGTTGTTTAAAACCCATTCTTGTCATAAAGGTGACAGTCTGCTGCACTCTAAACTCATATCCATTGTTTTATTTCAAATCCACAGTGCCAGAGTACCGAGCCAAAACAAAATGTGCCATTGGCCCAATACCCTATACTGTAAAAATAAATAAACTGGGAGATAAGTTTGAGAAGGTTAAATACTCATATAAGCCTACTCCAGGCATTCATGATTCAACATGTGGACAACATGTGTTTCAGGGAAAATAGCAAGCTGCAAAAAATAAAGCAAGTCAAAAACAAAATGAGGTGAGTGAGTATAGTACATCTCCTAAAGGTACATATTGATTTTGTCTATGCTGTATGAGTATCGTACATCTAAAGGTACCAACTATTGCTTTCTATGTTATATGATTATAGTACATCTACAGGTAGAGTGAGTGTAGTCTCTTTAATGTAGAGACCGTGCCTCCCTGTGCTGCGTGAGTATCTCCTGTGGGCTATACATCGCTGTGTGCAGATCCTCTTTAATCAGAGGTCACAGGCTATACAATGCAGGATATGCTGTCATCCTTCTTCACTGAGGTCAGATGATCTCTCAAAGAATGAGGACCCTGTCTGACCTGTGCGAGCCAGGTCACCTGCAATGCAATTACAAAGAACACGGTTTTAAACCTCAATGCAATTACAAAGAACACGGTTTTAAACCTCAGAAGGTATTCACATGATGACCCTTTTTCATCTCCATATGCAGACATGCGCACACACACACACACACACACACAATACAAATGTGTTAATCTGATGAATTGAATCTAAATTTACATGCGCTTTCCCAGATTTATTATTTATCCATTTAATTTGGAAAAACATGATATGGCTTTGATAGCATATGCATAACATCAAAATGACTATGCATGATGCTTAACCATCAATCAGTCCCATGGCCAAGAGCCACAGGGACCACTGTGATAACAATCTTATCCCACAATAACCTCTGATGAAACTGTCACATAGTGTCTATCTGTGGTCATTGACATTCAAATGTAAACAGTAAAAAGGCAAATGTGCTATATAAGGGGAGCCATCTGATGGACGTGTTGGGAGTGGGAATTCGCACATGATGCAGCGCATGCACGTAAAATCATGCACACATAAACAAACACATGCAAACGTGAACATGCAGAAATACCACACACACACACAAGTCTATGCTTTTATATGTTTATTCTTTGTTTTTGTATTTTTTAATGCTTTGGAAATATGTTTATACTGTATGTATGTCATGCCAATGAAGTAAATGGGAACCTCCTGTACTTTGCCTGTTTTTGTCCTCAATGGTGCTGTATTACATTCCACAAAAAAACATGCCGGAAATGTACACATGTACAGGCACACACATAGTTAATGTAACTTGAATACTCTTAATTGAAAAGGCTGAACATGTTCTGCTGGGTTTTTCGATTAACTCAATGGAAACTTGAGGATTTTACATCTCTTGAGCTTTGACCTCTGTGCTTCAAATGAGACTCAAAACTCTTGAGAATTAATAGTGAACTGTTAGTCACCCAAGCTTGAAGTGGTGCATGTGTAAATGAAGGTACATTACATTACATTACATTATTGGCATTTGGCAGACGCTCTTATCCAGAGCGACGTACAACAAAGTGCATACCCATAACCAGGGCTAAGTGCGCTGAAAGACCCTAGAGGGAAGGTAGAACACCAAGACACAATTTAATGTTAAGGAAAGATGTTTAATTGTCTCTAGGGGGAGAATTGTAGCTGGGAGATAATGTGATGCCATTGTTCTGTGGACCATATGCTCTCCCCCTGTCCAGTTCTTAGATATACCTGGGTCTCCATGGAAACAAGCTGAGAATAAGGCAATGGAGAAACTTAATAGCAAGTTGTGCATTATGGACACTGTACTGATTTTGAGTAAATTAAACTGTAACTAAGACAGATCAACATCCTGCAGTGAAAAATATTTTTTAATTGTCTTTATTTACATTTCTACATATGTGCAAGTCACATACTGTACTGTCGATACTATTTCAGCCCCCATCAGTTCAGAGAGTTTTCAGTTTCATAAAGCTAACATGGGCATGTGTATATTATAATCAGGTTTTTGTGTCTCAGAGTTCAAATTTGAGCTGCTTTATTTTCATTCAGTTCTTAACCTCATCAAAAATCCCACACAGGTGAATTGTAGAATATTAAACTTAAAAAGAAAGGTTGCGCAGTCTTCCCGCTTTCTTCCAGCAGCCCTGAAGACAGCTTTCAGCGGAAACGTCAGCAATTAAAAAAACTGAATCATAGGAGAGAAGTAAGAGTGTGTGACCTTTCTCTTTAGTTTTTTCTTTTAAGTCCCTTGGTCTGCACCGCAGCAAACAAGATGAGCCTTTTCTTTTCCTTTTTTGCTTCTTACGTGTTGAGAACTAACATGCAGCATAGACTGTGATTAATTATTCAGGATCTTTTTTTTAATCCCACTGTACTGTATATGATGGGTACAGAGGAAGTCGGGAGGAAGTCAAACAAGGTGCCCTGGGGACAGTCATCATTGAGACACACAGGCCCTGTTTCCTGTGACATGGTGAACTGCGATGCACCCAGCCGTCTGGCATGTGTAGACTCCTGCTGTCGACTGCGGCCTCCAGGGATGTCATTTGTCGGGTGGGACATGAACCACGGCAGTCACATCAACCGATCCAGTGAAACAGGAAGTTGTAAACGGAGAGGCAGAGTGTGTCGGAACCAGCCAGCTGTGACAGGTTTTATCAAGCAGAAACTTCTGAAAAAAATTCCTTTTGTTCTCCTGTGAAAAAAAATCAACATATCAATTATTCATATATCAAACCTGTAGGCCAGTGGTTCGTAAACTCTGGGTGAGGACACACTCATTGGTGGTGGAATTGAAACAAGACAATGTTAGACACTGACAACTTACATTTTTTTGCATACAATTCATGTATATGGTGAGATATTTACTGAAGAAAATCAGGTTGCATACCTTGCTGAAGGGCACCGAGCTGCACCTCAGAACAGAAGCCATGACCTCTGAATATTTACTTCAGTAATTTGGGTTGCATACCTTGCGCAAGGTTACAGCACCACACCCCACCTGGGGATGAAACCTATGACCTCCAAGTTATAAGCCCTGCTCCCCATTATACTACACTGCTTCCTGGCAGGATATGAGCCACCCACCCAGGATACAGTTTAAAATGTGTGGATTATGTTCACCCCTGTGCTTATGAGGCCAACATGGGCTTTAAATCAGTAGTCATACCAGGACCCAATTCCAGGAATAGCCCCCTCCCAGTGCTATCTTAATAAAAACAGCCCGCTTGCCTTCAGTCTACAACCACATTTTAGAGTGGGGGAAGAAGAGGATGGGGATTTCCATTTTGTACGGACAGAAGCCTGTGATATCAACTTTCTCAACTGCTTTATCCATATGTAAACACTGGCGAAGAGGCTGTTGAATCTTGTGGGTCTCCCCTGAATTGTCAATACATGTTCGGCCATGGTTTTTCTCGGGGAATACAAATTGGTGCTGTCTTGAAGGCTCACAACAATGTTTGGTACACAAAGGCATTTTTAACATTTGTACTAATATTAGAATATTAAAACAATGCTGGTGTTTTTTTTAATGAGATTCATGCAGATAAGCTGACCTTTTGCATAAAGTGTGGGGACAGTACTCTTTTTGTCCAAAATAAGAATAAGTTAAGAGCAAGATATCAGGTGTCCGGTTTGAGAGCATCATCTTCTTGTCTCAGCAGTATATCTCTAATCTCACTAGCAGTATACCAGCAAACTCTCCTGTTCCATTGTTGCTGGAATGGAAATCACAGCCATCTGGCTGTAGATATCAAATTCCCTGAATGAGGACAAAAAGTGCACTTATACCGAAGAGCATCCAACAACAGATGTTTGGATTGTTGAACATATTATATTGAACATATTTTTGAAGATATTGATTTATTAATTTAAAGTTAAAATGCTGTTTTTCACTCGATTATTTATTTTTATACTTTTTGTGAAATGTTAAGAGATTAACAGTATTTTCAACTGTGCTGAAGTCCTACATCGACTTTGACTAGCTGTTCATGAAAGCAACACGTTTTTTGGTATTTACAAGTTGTCTCAGGGAGGGATGTGGTTGTCAATCCTGCAGGTAATGCAAGGGTGGTAGCAGGAGAAACCCAAATATATATTTTCTTAATGAGATATTTGGGAACACACTACTTACTGACATAGAATAGCTGTTGATTGTTCTCCGCATTGCTGAAGTGCTGGCCTGTGCTTAAAAGCTACATGTATTCCCACATAGTGTCTTAGTATGAGGCACCCAGGGAAAGTGTTGCACATGCCAATGAACTGCTGAGGTCTGCTGTCTTTCTGTGTACATGCGACTGCGCACTGTCCCCTATTCTATGGTTGTTTTCAAATACTTACTTGAGAACAGAACATAACATCTCAATTCCATAAAACTAAATGATTGAGCTCTTAAATAACCATGTAGTAAACTACTACAGTCCCTTGGAGACGAGCCATGCCGAAGTTTCCCCTCAACTTAGGCCTATGCTGCTGACACGGGGAAGATAAAACGAAATGAAACACTAAATACGAGTCTTAACACTCCCTCATGATTAAGGAAAAGCAGCCGGTACATAACTATTTGACGGAATCTCATTCCGTTTTGGACTGTAAATTCCCCTTGGTCTGGTGAACGCTAAATGCCTACAGCCTGACAGGCTCTACTTCCCCACAGAGTGTTATTTACTGGCTCGCCAGACACTCGTAAGCAGGAAGGCTGCCAATGTTTTCCGAGTTAAAAACTGACCTTTCGCAAATGTAGGTGCATACACTTATACTTATACTCACAAATATGGGTTTATGTTTCCTTAAAGCAGGATATTTGGCAACTCAAATTCAAGTATATACTCACAAAACACTGAGTATATGCACTACTTCCTTAAGCCTGGATATTTGCTTACTCAAATTCGGATATATAATCTGTTATATATATATATATATATATATATATATATTTTCAAAGTTTATTCAAATTCAGATTTCATTGCTAAAAGCTAAGTACACACACTGACCACTTTATTAGGTAAACCTCTACACAAACTTGTTAATGCAAATATGTAATAAGCCAATCATGAGGCAGAAACTCAAGCATGCAGACAATAGGTCCAGTTGTTTTTCAGACCAAAAGGAGAGAAAATGCGATCTGTGATCAGTGATCAGGTGACTTGAATGATTCCAGATGGGGTGGTTTGAGTAGCTCAGAAACTGCTGATCTTCTGGGACCAAGAGTTTCTAGATTTTACAGCGAGAGATGCAAAAAACAAACAAAAAAAAAAAAAAAAGTGAGAGGCAGTCCTGTGATTAATGAAAGATGTCAGATGAGAATGGCCAGTCTGGTTCAAGCTGAAGGCAGCCTGTCAATCAAATAACCATGCATTACAACCATGGTATGCCAAGGAGCATCTCGTAACACACAAGACATTGAAGCAGAAGTCCAATAAGTCTAAAACATGTTTAATAAATACCTAATAAAGTGGTCTAAGTGTAAGTTAGATCTTTACAGTGTAGCATATATTCATTTTGCATAACATGGCTGAGTAGAAACTGCAAAATGTGTGTGCACACAGCACCAGTTTGGTGCCTTCAATATCCAAAACATAATGTCCGTTGCTAAGTTTTTAAAGAGCTGAGGATGGTCTCCATGGTAACCGGTGATTTCACATTTCATACCCTGTGAGTTTACCCGTGTAGCTGGGAGTGTCTAAACCAAGCACAAAATGTATGCACTGACAGTTTTTTTTACTTCGACTGTGAACCTGACAACCTAGTCACAGAAATTCTGAGATTTCACACTTTGATTAAAGATTGAGCATTTTGACTATTTTCAGCTTTGGTGAGAGTGTACTGGAAAATTAAACTGACTGCCCATAGGTCATCACAATGTAATCTGTGAAACAGTACGTCACATTGCCTCTCAATGACTGCTTCATTTAGCAGGGGACCATAGTCACTCTTTGCTTGCAGCAATTTTTGCAGAAGCTTCTTTACTGGGCTGATTGCATGAATCAGAGGAACTCCTAATATGAGTGGGAAGATTTGGATGGGATAAATGGTACATATCTGTGGCACGTGGTGTGCATGACTGAGCATTACATATACCTGTGACCCTGCTTTCTTTCACAGTACAGAAAACCCCCACAGTCTTTTTGAGCTACAGGAGGGGAATCTTTGAGCAGGAGGGGGACTTTAGTACTTTAGCTGGCTGATCCAGCCCTTTCTTGCAGTATGGGACAGGCCTAAGGGCTCAGGGGTATGAGGGCGAGGATGAGCGGAGAGCCAGACGCGACCATGAGACAAAACCCCTATAAGCGAACACGCGGGCGTGTACGCCATCAGATCCCAGAAGGGAAAGACACGGGGATGTACAAATACAGAGGGGAATGAACAGAAACTAACCCGAAGGCGATAATTAGAATGGAACAGAAAATAAGCCCAAAACGGCTGTAGGAAAATAAATCAACCCTCTGAAAAACAGGGCGAAACACCAAACCCAAAATAAGTGCTTAGAGGCGAGCACTGGGATTTACCATTAGAGAAATCAGAAATAAAAATACAACCTAGCGCAAAACTGCTAGGCACAAAACAAAAACCATGAGATGCAGCTCAGGAAAAAGACACAAACAAAAATACAGTACCGGGGACAACGTCCCTCTACCACCGGCTCACACGAGCCCCAAATAAAAAGAAAGAAAAGAAAACCCTTCAGGAAGGCGTTGGTGAACAAACACCACAACTGAACGCCTTCCTTACCTATTTTTCTTAAATTCTGAAAGTTCAGATAAACACACCAACACCGTACCTGACTCTACCAGCACAGCGTCTACCTGGTGTAGTACCAGCTTTGTGCTAGAGCGAACAGTAGGACACAAAAGCACTGAAAGGTAGTCAGTACTGGCCTTAAGTACTCTTAGGGGAAGATAATTCCCCTGGTGCAAACGAGGCACAGGTGTAACCAATGATCGTTGGCCCTCTGGTGATCACAGCGGGAATGACCTCCCACCATCACAAGGGGTGACTTGCGGGGAGGGGGGACTAGTCTTGATCCTAATTATACCATCCTGCTGGAGAGAGAGAAAGCTAGCGTCATTAGCATCATTAACTGTAATTATCTTCAATTATGAGCGGGGCCTAGCGCACGCATGCTCTATGCAGGCCAATGGCTCTGGGCAATTTTCAGGGGTCCCAACTAATACAGGGAGATATGCTCATCTGCTCTGACACAAATCACTTCCCAGATCCCCCCCGTGAAACATTATGACTTATTTTTAACTGCCCAAATTGAGGCACAAAGTGTTTTTTTAAGTAACTACCGGAGCCAAATTAATACCGTCAGAGCATACCATTATAGATCAAAGGGGATGAGGGACTCTTCTAATTCTGGAAATGCTTGCATGGCTCTGTGCTAATGACAATGGTCAGAGAAGAGGGTCAGCTGTTTAGAAGCAGTTCAGGCCTCACTCTTTCTTCCTGTGGCCCATTTGATATTTTTGCCCGTTAATCATTTTAACACCAAGTCATATCATTGAGAACCATGCGGAGAGAATCAACAAAGCCCACAAAAAATGTTAATTAAACTGAAGTTTGAATTTAATTTTGCAATGAGTTTCTCCCTTTTTTTTTGACAGGCTGGGGAGATTAGTTCATCTAAATGGGCAGACTTGTTGCAGATTAGTTCATCTTTATTTTTATTATTATTCTCATTATTTTTGTGTTTAGACAGTAAATACATTTGCATGTAGCATGCAATATTCTGGGAATAAACCAAATGAATGCTCTTTCTTACTGAAATGCCGTCATATAGTATATGCCTCCACACTAACAGAGAAAGCCAAATGAGCCTGTTCTGAATGAAATTTTGTTCTGAATGAAGGACCTGATGTATTCCTTTGATAAGCCTTTCATCGCCTCTTAGGACCGCATTTCTATTCATTATAAGTATGGCTTTAATATGCATGCTCCTCGATTCAGAAACATCTCCTCAATTTTTTTCCATCCCTACCTCGTCAGAAAAATATATTTTTTGTAAAGAAAATCACGTAAAATTGGATTATCGCACATGTACTGTGTGTGCTGGGAGATAGAGCCAAACAATAAATCTTTCTGTAGAGCACTGGGTATTATGGGGGTGTTCTTGTGCTCCAATTTGTTCTTGTAACGAGTGCTGTGCTGCTAATCAATGGGCTCCATCTGTATGGATTACATGAGGCTGTTTC
This sequence comes from Conger conger, assembly GCF_963514075.1. NCBI lineage: Eukaryota > Metazoa > Chordata > Actinopteri > Anguilliformes > Congridae > Conger > Conger conger. The sequence goes on along the minus strand of NC_083768.1, from coordinate 40,310,655 downwards.
CGCATCGACAGAAAATGGGTCAGGCACTGTCTGGAATGGCTAGGCCAACTGACTAGTCCCTGCAGCATCAGGTCAAAGGTCATTGCATTCAACATTGTTAAATTACTGTATATGAGTATCATATTCCTAAAAAAAAAAAAAATCCCTTTGCAAGCTGGGAAGCCTGCAGCATTGCAATGTGAAAGCTGACTTTGCCCAAACAGCTGTAGGTTTCATACGAACACCCCTTTCAAACACATCTGTTGCAAGTCGTGCCTGGACCTTTTAGTTTAAAGGTTACAGCATTCAACTCCCTGTCAGATTTCAGCAAGAACAACAATTGTGTCTTCAGATTATGGGACAGGAATATTAACATCCTGTATTAATATGTATTCCCATGTCTCAAATACTCAAAAAAGCTTGGGCAGGCATGGTTTAAAATGATCTTGTCCCATTCCAAGCTGATGGCATTTACATGGTGCTTGCTGGTGTAGATTCTCTGAACTCGAGTTATCTATCTTCCAACCCAGTCGATTGGGTTTTCTGTTGTTGTTTTCTTCCCTCAGTCAGTGTTGCCATGCTGTTGGCAACTGTCCATGGCTACGTTTGTCTGAGAGAGAGATTTGATTTGTTTGACAACGGAACTATTTTTTTGTCGTTCCCAGAGAACAGACCGTCTCGCCCTTTAAATATGGCAGCAATTCCCTTGTGGAATGTTTGTTGTCTTTTAGTTCTTTATTTTTGCTTTGTGTGAGATGGCGAACGTGGCAGTGAGGGTGGCGGGAAGTTTCTATGGCGTGTGGAGCGGGGACTCGACCGGTCACCCGGGGGAGACGGCAGAGCAGGAGTGATCCATCAGCGGAGATCCCTGGCGAGGCTCTGTGTCTTAGGCCCTCTCCTCCACTGCCACAGTCAGGGCTGTTATTATAAAAATAAAGAGCTCTGGGGGGCCTTGCTCAGCACAAAATGCAAGGGGAAAGCTTGATAGCATGGCACAGATAGAGGCTACCATCAGCACCACATTTATTCAACGAGCATGAAGAACAGAGGATGAGTTTGCGCTCAATGAAGTTAGTGTTTTTACAGCTCTGACTGCATGTGTTTTTAGAATGTGTTTTTATTGTTGTTGTTCTTCTTCTTTGTGTTGCTGTCGTTGTACGCTGTTGATATACAGTCAAAAGCCCCCCAAAAAAGCTTGATCTCTTACTGCTCTTTTTAGCTCTCCCTCGCTTTCTTTTTCAGTCTCTTGCTGACTGAAAACACACACATATGTAAAAATGCACACAAACACAAACACACACACACACAAAATTCACTTTTTTTGGTTTGTTAGCAACAACTTTTTGATGACTGAGAAAAAGGAACCGGTCTGAGTTAAGTCAGGAAGAAGTCTGAATCAAAGGATGCGCAGAACAATCCGGAAAGATGGAGTGGACAGCGCCATCAGGCCATGCTGCAGAGTCAGGACTAATAGAGCCAAGGTGGGAGTGTCGCAGAGACTCCTCTGCAATGCTCCAGCTAATGAAAGCCCTTGTCTCCCCATCTGTATGCTATACTCACAAGGTGTGCTGTCTGAAATGCATGCGTCCTGGCTGTACTTGTACCCACAAGCCACTCTTCTTCCAGTAAGAAGCCTTGCCCTGTCTTTGCCTGGTGCCAAGGGGACAGCGGGGGACACGACCCCCATAGAACCCCAGTGTGAGCTGCTGTCTATTGTCCATTGGTAGATGTTTCAATATTACCATAGGTAATACCAATAGGTTTTTAATGTGGTCATGACCAAACCACAGTTAAATGTATACTAGTAAAAAGGATAGCCCTTTTAAAATTGTCAGTAATCTGCAGGAACTTCAACATCGTATTAAGGGTTTAAATTAGTTGCCCCATGTCAAAATGACCTTGGTTCATATTTGCCAAATATTCACTATCATAAGATATTTGAATAAGTGAGTTATTCAAAAGGGTGGAAGTAGGGAAAAATACAATAAAATACACTTCTCACAGAAATGTGGAAGGACAAACTATTGTACTGCTGTGGGGTATAAAGGCTGTATGCTAAAACAGACCTGCATTCATCTGAGGCCTTGGGTCTTTCTGTGACCCAAAAATAATCAAATAAAAGGATTACAGAATCAAAAATGTAGAATAGGGTTAAGATTCTATTTATTCTTTTATCTCCCAAATTCCTCTGCATGTAAAAGACAGATGAGGAAACAGGTGCCCAAGTGGTCCATGGGAACAATAACCATCCCAAGAATTGGATTGCAATATGTAATGAAGGCAAAGTGACAGTTTGACAGCGAAGTTTAACATGAACATTAAGTTGACAAAGAAAGCATTGATCCATTTGCTTAATTGCATTTTCTGAAAATCCAAAAAGAAGGTCAAATGATAGACAGGTGAAAAGTCCCTTGTTCACATTATACTATAGTGTGAGCAAAAACATAAAAAGGAGGAAACAACATTTTTTAACTGACCAAAGTAAAGGTTAAGGTGAATCAATAGGCTCCTAATTGGTAAAAGTGTGGATACATAAAAACCATTAAAACTAACAATTTGGTAGATGATAAAAGAATTAAGACAAAGAAAATAACAATGAGACAAACCTGCATTTTGTTAATACATTTAGGGAAAAATAATGAAAGGGCTTAAACACACTCCTAATTAGGAGCATATTGATTCTTCTTAGTTTGATCCATTAAAAATGTTGTGACATCTTTTTATGTTATTGTTTACATAATGGCACAAGTAAAACAAAGGTAACACTGTACTAGAGAGAAAGTTAAAAATATTTTTTCGGAAGAAGATTTTGTTGCCTGCTTTCACACAAGACAGTGCCAGCAACTGTCTGAACAATCAGCTGTTAAATACAAAACGCACACACGTGCGTTCATGTGCACACCATGCTTCTACCATTTGGATAACTCACAGAAAAGTAATTACACAATGAGGGCAATACAGTGAAGCACGGGATAAATCAGCAGCACAACTATGTAGTTTATTTGTGTCACAGTGGGGAAGTTGGGGAGGGGGGGTAATTTAGGTGTCAGATATAAAACACTCAATCTGTCTCTGTGTGGGCGGTAAACCAGCAGAGAGAGTATAAATCAAATGCTGTGTCTTTTCCCTAAACCGTAGAGGACTTCACAAGCAGAATAAAGACTGTAGATGCAGTTGTCACGGTAAGCAGTGTTGACCTGACCTTACCAACCCAAATGAGGCCCTACCCTTTCCATCCAGAATTATGCCTTAATTTACCATAGCCCATACCAACCCTGACCCATAAGATATGCCACACCTTCCTGTCCCAATGCTTCTAAACCCATCTTTTCCCTCTTTTCCATACCATAATATCCTGTATGATCTGTATGATTTTGTCCCATACAATCCAAACTGTTCCATACCATCCTAACCCAAACTGTCCTATACCATCCTAACCCAAACTGTCCTATATCATCCTAACCAAAACTGTCCCATACAATCCTAACCCAAACTGTCCTATATCATCCTAACCCAAACTGTCCCATATCATCCTAACCCAAACTGTCCCATACCATCCTAACCCAAACTGTCCCATATCATTGTAACCCAAACTGTCCTATACCATCCTAACCCAAACTGTCCTATACCATCCTAACCCAAACTGTTCCATACCATCCTAACCCAAACTGTCTCATATCATCCTAACCCAAACTGTCCCATATAATACTAACCCAAACTGTCCTATACCATCCTTAACATTACGGTGTGCTATTCGATTAAAGCATTTAACTTGGCCTTATCTTTACACAACTTCAGACAAGAACATTGAGTGAAAGAAGCTAACCAAGCTTTGCTGATTCATTCCTGAATTGAGATACCAGTTCAAAAGGCCCACCCAGACACTTATTCTGAAATGAAGTAAAACTGACCATTGAGATGAAGTGCTGAGTGATTAAGACACCACCATGTACTCATGGCAAAAAATACATTTTCTGATTTAATTTAGAATAAAACGCTCAACAAGAATGCTTAATATAAACCTGTAGTTGTTATGTACGGCACTGAGGACCCAGACGCAGACCAGCGGATAATCCAAAAACGTCGTTTATTTAGTTCGTATTCGTAGCCAGGAGATCCAATTCAAAGGCAAAAACCGAAGTCACTAAAACAAAGCAGAATATCAAAAACCAGAAAATCAGAACGGCAAACAAAACAAGAGGGTAAGGCAAGCTCGGAAATCAAAGGCGAAGGGGTGTCTTTTGGAATCTCAAGAAATAGGCTTACAGGTAATTCGGCACTATGACAGATCAACGTTCTGACACTGGTTGAAACAAAGACTGAGGTTTAAATACATGAGGGAAGGTGGCAATCTAGGCGGGGCTGGGGAAAAGGTGGGCTAAACAAATAGACAACAGGTGGGGAAACATAATAGGGTAATAACATAATAACGGGAGGGAGATGAAAACGCGGACTGGATGCACGTAACCAAACATGTAAAACATACGGCTCCGGATTAGGGAGTAGACATTTGCATAGATTGAAGACGTAGTGATAGTCAGAGACAGGTGCGAACACTTTGCTGAAACTAAGCGAGTAATCAGGGATAGCATAGGGAGGCGGAGTTATAGAACAGTGCAGAAACACTAAGAGATTGCGTTAGTGAATTAGTTACGTGAATACTTCTGAACTACCCAATAAAAGTGACTGTTAGTTAGTTAGATAGACAGACAGTAAGTGTATTAATCGGATTAGTACTGTACAATATCTAGATTAGTAGTAGTTAGTAAGAATAGTGCTTTACAACATTTAACTACCAAAAGAAGCAGGAAGTAAGAATCACGAGTTTGGAAGGAATGTTTGAAAACCCGAAAATACCGTAAACACCCGAATAGTCGGACTGCAGGCAGCGGTGACTAGGCTGGTAAACATTCAGACGCAGACATAACAGGGGATGACAAATGAGAACTGTAATGGAAAACAATAACCAAGGATGTATGAAAAATGAATAAATAACAAGAATAAACATAAATACACACAGGACAGGTACAGAAACATTACGGTAGTCTTTGGATACTATATCACAGCTATAACAAATCTGTGTCAAATGACTTGACAGCCCTTGATATGACAGCCATCTTTGTTTATCCACTTATAACCAATCACAACGTGTACCAGTACATACAATTTCTGTACACATTCTCAGACTCTGAGCTTAGGTAAGGGACTGAAGAAAGAATGCGCTATGAAACCTGTAATTGGTGGAAATAATGTGTGGACTCGATGACTGACATCCAGGAACCAATCATGTGCCTTTACTTCCTATAGAAAAAACAAGAAATGGACACTAAGGCCTGACAGTTCCACCCACTTTGGGGTTCCTGTAGCCCCCAATCGCAGTCTCACCATTTATGGACGGCTCATATCTTTTTATTCAGGGGAGTACATTCCAGGTTTAGTTTGGGTTAAGACATCACACTGAAAGCTTGGTGGTATTTGTGTAAGTGGATTTGCAGTGTTTATGTCCAATCTTGCCCTAGGGGCATGGCAAACAAGACTTTTTTTTATTCCGGAGACACCGGAATCTGGCCACCTGTCAAGCCGAAAAGCCATTAATAACAATGAGCGTTCAAAGTAATTCAATGGAAATATTGACTTTCACAGCACTCGGGGAGCAAGCTGAGCAGAAATCTGAAGTGTTGGGGCATGAAGTTTGTTTGCCCAGGATATCCACAAGGGGCCTGTGCTCTGGACTGTTTTATCAAGGAGAAGTCAGCAAACAATCTGCTAACACTAACTATTGTGTTTCGTCAGTGCTGTGTGCTGTGGGGAGGGGGTGGAGGTGGTACAGTTAATGTAATTGCCACCATTTGACTTTTGTCAGCCAATAGAGCTACCATGTAAATTGCTGATGTTTTAGACAAGGTGCAATTGAGTGAGTTTACATTGAAGTGCTTCTTTTCCATATTGAGCATTTAGATAACCAGCATTTAGCCCCAACATCTCTTTTATTTAATCTAGAATATTGTTTCCCTTATTATCTGTGCTTACTATCTTGTAACTTACAGTACATCATTCATTCATTCATTCATTACCCTGAACAGGGTCACATACCTTGGGCGAAAGGCAGGAATACACCCTGGACAGGTCGCCAGTCCATTGCAGGGCACACAGTATATCATTTAATTCATTTTAGTTGTTACTGTAGGTTAAAACCTTTTTTTTTTGCCACATAAGAAATTATGATGGTGGTTCTTTTGAAAATTGAATGGACACATCCTTTTTTTGTTTTCATCTTGTTTTGTTTTGATTGTAGCACTAAATTGGCTATGTTCTATTGAACACTAGGAGAATGACTTCAGCGTTTCCATATTCAGGGCAGGCCCACTCATTGCCATGGCAACAAAGCAAGGCAAGGGAAAGATGATGATGGCCAACTGGCCAATTCTCTCGTGACCTCCTTGCACTCACATTTTGAGATGTGTTCATGGACCTGAATTCTGCATTTCTTGTGTAACGAGCACCTAACACAATCACAAGCAGCATGAGGAAAAGGCAGTTTGTGTGTTTCCACTGAAAAATTCTTCTCTGACTAGTCAGCAATTCAGACACCATTTAGAAATAGGGCAGTGGTTCAGTCGGATTGAATCACCCTTCTCCAGTAAGGTGATTCAAGAGATCATAAATCAGATGAAGTGAATGACCACTGGTTTATGAGAAAAGCACAACCCTTGAATATGGGGGAACTTAACTCACATCAAAGTGTCAACCTGGCCAGGGTCAAAGTATTGTAATTTTATGAGCCTGACTTGTGAGGTTAAAATTATTGGCATGCTGCACTAAACCAATGTAAAATAAAGATGCTATATTATATTGCATTACTTAGCAAATGCCCTTATCCAGAGTGACTTACAGACATGGAGAACATCAGTGCTTGTCTCAGGAATATAACGGTACTATATCACCCACAAGGCACCGGAGGCCCATTAGTAATCAGTAAGTGCCTGGAGATCTACTGTACAGGTTTTCATTTCAAACCCTAATTCGGCACACCTGATTCTACTAATTAACAGCTCAGCAAAGTAATTTGCTGTTGAATGAGTCATGCTTTGTTTGGGTTGGAGTGAAGGGAAGGTACATCTCTAAGAACAGGGTTGGGAACCACTGGTGTATTGTTAACTGATGAAACAACACTAAATACCACTATACAGATAACCTCTATAAAGATATCCGAAGATAAAATTGCCCCAAAGGAAATCCCCAAATAAAGAGAGAAGATGACTAAAGAGGGTCAGTGGAGCCACTGTGCAATCTGGAGAGATGGGTCTTCAGTCTGTGGTAGAAGATGGTTTGGCTTTCTGTTGTGGCCGCAGTGGGAAGCTAATGCCAGAACGGACAGGAGACGTGACGGGGAAGGGCAGACACAGTGCATGGGTGAGGGGCTAGGTGCTTGAATGGGCTGAATGAAATTGTCCTTACGCCGTGGCCAGCCCAATCTTCAGGCTGCTATACAAGGTCTGATTTTCTGCTAGTTTCCCGTTGGCAAACAAAGCTGAAACAAACCCAAATTCAAACCTTTGTATGTACTGAGGCACTTCAGAATGGGTTTTCTTCGATGCTGCAATAAGAAAACATTAAAAAGAACTTGCACAGTGGCAGAATTGACCAGAGACTTAAAAATCACCTGGTGTTTAGGGTCTGATGATCTTTTGAAAATATAACAGAGCAGTCCCTTTCGCTGCCTGATATGCCAGAACCAAAGTTTGGAATTTTATGCAAGATACAGTAGGTATCTATAGTAATTACTTCTAAAAGCACATCACATTTTGTATGTATGTATGTAATGTAGTATGTAATTATGGCTACAAATGGCTCATTCTCGCTGAATTACATATGTACCGAGCTCCCGCACTACAATGCCTGTGATAATTGTTGCCTTTCAGCTGTAGTCATTCCATTAAATGGCAGAAAACACAAAATCATACAAGTACAAGGGCGGATGAATCTCAGATGGGAATAAATGTTTTTAATTGACTTCTAAAGTTTAGTTTGTATGCCCAGTACAGAAAAAAAAATCTCTTTTAAAGTAGTACAGGCCATTTGAGAGTGCTTCTTATAGCATCAACCCTACTTTCATACACTCTACAAGAACTGAATGAGTCTCGAGAGTCATTGTGACTGGAAGGACAATATGCAGAGACAAATGTAATTAAGGAAAACATGTCATTAGAGTTCGAATGAGGTGCCCCATGCTACTCGAGAGCAATTAAACTGTATCATCATCAGTACCACAAAGTGTGTGTGTGTGTGTGTGTGTGGGGGGGGGGGGGGGTGTTTGTAGAATTTGCTGAACAACGAATTGGAGACACTAATGTAAAGTTAGTGTAGCAGGGCGGTGCTGGCCTATCATGTGACCAGAATGGCCTGCAGACGAGGTGGGCATGTGTTGGATCTAGCAGGGTCTGGAATAGAACATCGCTCTCCAGTGCCAGAGGCAAAATTATCTCAGGCATCCTTGGCATAGGCATTGAAGGCCATTAAATTGTTCGAATTGTTATCTTGGCAGACACCACTCTCTGAAGGAAGAGATGCTTTAACCTGTGGTCAAGATGATCAGCATCAACCTTGCCTTCTAAGTAGACATGCAAGGATAATGCAACTCCATTACAGAACCACAAGAACCCTTCACTGTTGGAACGTTTCCAGAATTTTTTTGTTTGTTCATTATCTATAACTATTTATATTTTCTCATGCTAACAATAGCTTTCTCAGATAAAATTTTCCCATATAAGTGTTTTAGGTATACCCTCGCTGAGCACTTCACTAGGTATTTATTAGACTTGTTTTTTTTTAGTTCTTGTTCTTCTGCTGCTGTAGCCTATCCACTTAGAGGTTTGATCGATTGTGTGTTCGGAGATGCTCTTCTGCAAAACACTGTTGTAATGTGCGGTTATTTGCGGTACTGTCACCTTCCTGTCAGCTTTGACCAGTCTGACCCTTCTCTACTGATCTCATTAATAAGGCATCTTTGGCTACATAACTGCTGCTCACTGGATGTTTTTCGCACTGTTCTCTGCAAACTGCAGAGACAGTTCTGTGTGAAAATCAGCAGTTTCTGAGATATTCAAACCATCCTGTCTTGCACCAACAATCATTCCACAGTCAAGATCACATTTCTTCCTCATTCTGGCATTTGGTCGAAAAAACAACTGAACCCCTTGACCATGTCTGCAAGCTTTTATGTATTTAGTCGCTGCCACATGATTGGCTGATTAAATATTTGCATTAATAAGCAGGTCTAATTAATAAAGTGCTCAGTAAGTGTAGCTGTTACAATATGAATATGTTGACAATTGTGCAAATTTAAAGGAGTAACATAGTGGTGAATGGCCAGTTGTCATTAAGAAACAATAAAACAAATGTGCCTAATGTTTTTATTATTCAGTAATTTAAATGTATTTTAAAACAGTCTAAATTTCCCACTCCAAATTCTTTCCCACTACAATGACATTCCGAAACGGATGTTCTCCAATCTTTTCCATCATTTCATCAAGCTCTTAACAAACTCTAGGGGAAGCTCCACTGTTTTCCAATCGTTTAAGACTTCAGCAGCTCCACTGAGTATTTCAGATCATGAATTATGAATGACAGAAGAATACCATCATTTCAGTTGACACCTTATGAGCACAATGACATTTGCACTGAGCAAGTACAATTTTGAAATAACTTATCATTATAAGTGGATGTGTCACATGAAAATTACAGATTTTCAAAAGTAATATTGCATTCAACTTTTAAAATTGATGGTTTTAATCACTGTTTTGTACATGATGTCATACTGTAGTCATAGTGCTTAACATACTGCACAATGCATGTAATATAAAACCAAGGTGGTATTCAGTATAAACATAACTGACTTTCAAGGCATTGTTACTGTCACGTTTCATGCTTGTCATGTCATGTTTTTGTCAGGGTTGGAGGTAGTACTGGTTGTGGCCACCAGGGGGGCTTATTACTTTCACCTGGTGGTCATTAGTGCTTACTTGATGTCTACCTCCTGAAGGTATTTAAAGCCCTCATTTCCCCTCAGTCTTCGCTTCGGTATCACTGTTCGCTCTGCCACCTAAGCCGGTATTTAGCACATGGTAGACTCAGCCTCTAACGAGTCAGGTATTGTGCTGGTTCGCATTGTGTTCAGAAAAGGTAAGGAAGGGGTCTGCGTGCTAGTGTGTGTACACTGCGACCGCCTTCCTTTTGGTTCTTTTGTTCTTTGTTTCTTTTTATTTTCGGCTCGTGTGAGTCCGTGGGTGAGGGATGTTGTCCCCGGTATTTTTTATTTTGTGTGTTATTTCGGAGCTGCGACACCTGAATCTTTATTTTTGTTCGCCCAGTCTTTTATACTGGGTTGTACTTTTATTTTGGGTTTTCCTTGGTCCGGGGGAGGAGTGCTAGCCTTTACGCACTCAGTTTTGGTTTGTGATTTTCGCCCTGGTTTTGTAGGGTAGTTTTGTTTTCTGAGCCATTATTGAGGCTCTTCCTTTTATTTGTGCGGAGTTGTCTCCGAGTTTCAGAGCTGTCTCCTCTACCCCCGGGGTCTTAGTGGCGGGCACGTTTGTGTGTCCGCTTACAAGGGATTACCCCTTAGTCGCACCTGGCTCTCCGCACCTCCTCACCTCAACCACACAGTTTTATGTTTAGTTATTGTCTTGGTGATGTTATTGTCATGTCACGTATTATGTTAGTCTTGTCATGTCACGTAATATAGTTTATTGTCATAGTTTTGCAAACTTGTTACGTCACAATTTATGTTTCATGTTATGTTGTACTGTTCATTGATTAGCATACGCTTTTTTGTGTCTTTCTGCAAATCTTGCATTCCTGCTTTCTCTCTCTCCCTTTCTGTCACTCACACCCTAATTGTTTCAATTTCCCTTGTCTTCTTACTAATCTACTAACTTTAGATCAGGATTGGGTAATACTAACATTCTAACTATGTGTTCATGCTACCTTCCGTTTCTTGTGCATGTCATTTACTAATTTACTAACGCTAGGGCAGGATAGGTTTATTACCAACGATTACTAATTACCTCGTTGACTTGTCAATCCTCCACACCTGATTTCCATTCTCATGCTGCTCTCAAGCTAATTGTCTACACCTGTACACCTGCATATAAAGCTCAGTTTCACGTCATGTCTTTGCGAAATTGTTGCCCCCTGTTCATCAGTGTGCCTCTTTAGTGGTTTTTTCAAGCCATTTGTCTACCCGTTATGATCCAAGCCTGTTTATTCACCAAAGATTATTGACTTCTGTTTTGTTGACCATTGCCTGCCTGTACCATGACTTTGCCTGCTGTCTTTGTGCTTTTGCCCCGCGGAGCAGACTTCCGTCTTGACTCTTGCGCCGTCATCGACCCTGAGCCATCGAACATCGCTTGTTTTTTGACTACGCTCTCTGGATATTCCCTGAATAAAGCCCTGACGGGACTTTATTACACCCCTGTTTCGGAGTCGTGCATTTTGGGTCCAACCCCCCACGCACCCGTCTCAGTTACCTTTAAGTGTTCTTCAGAGAGAGAGGGCGATTAGTTACCGCCCCCTAACCATGGAGGACACCATCAACGCCCTACTGCGCTCCCAAGGCGCCCTGCAGAAGGCCGTGGCAGAACTGTGTCAGAAGTCCAGCCCAGCGACACCCCACAGAGCCCCAAAGGACGTGCTGCTGAAACAGACGCCAGATGATGAAGTTGAGGCCTACCTCGAGACATTCGAATGGACAGCCTATCTGGAAAAATGGCCCCAAGACCACTGGGGCTCCATCATGTCACCATTCCTCAGCAGGGAGGCCCAGAAAGCCTACCGAGGCCTACCTCCGGTCGAAGCCCATGACTACCCCACCCTGAAAGCCACCATTTTAGCCCAGTATGGCTACAGCCTTCCAGCCCCGGGCACAGCGGTTCCACCAGTGGACATACGAACCCGCCCTCCCTGCGCGAGGCCAGGTGATAGCCCTGGGTAGTCTCACCAAGAGCCGGCTAATAGAGAAATTAAGAAGTATGTGGCCCAACAGGGGCCCCACTCAATAGATGCCCTGGTCAACCTCCTGGAGAACCACGAGGTGGCGCAGGAGATGGTCAGGGGGACTAAAATGGACAGACCTCGAAGACCTCCAATAGTGGTCCGACCTGAGCCGCGAACCAGACCGAGGTGGAAGGAGGATGACATGGAGGAGGGACCCAGATGGAGGGAGACCAGGCGGTGCTTCGCTTGCGGCCGGGAGGGCCACCTGAGCTGGGATTGTCCCGGTAGAGAGGAGTCCATGGTCACCGCACCCGAGACGGGCCGTCCCTGCCACTACCTCACCACGTGCTGGGCCCACAAGGGCACTGCCACCCCAAGGCTACCCGTCCGGATAGGGGGCGCTGAGGCCTTACTGGACCATTACCCTGGTGAGGCCTACCCTAGCAGGGGAGAGACGGGGTGAAGACATTGCCGTCACATGCATCCACGGCGATGTGCGACGCTACCCCACCACAGAGGTGGTCGAAAACCTCCCAGTGGCTGTGCTGTTGGGAAGAGACTGCCCTCTCTTCCTCAGTTACTGGAATGAGAGGCCGACCCCTGAGAGGTAAGCCCCCACCCCCCGACCCCGCCGAAAGGGCCACCGGGAACCACACCCGGTTTAGGTAGCCCCTGCTGGGGAGAGTGACGAGGAGGAGACCCCACCCCCAGGGGGGAGAAGACAGACGACGCGGCCTCCCACGGAGAGCACGGACACAGCCCTGGAGGGACCGGACCCACAGCAACCCCTGGCGGCGGAAAGGGGTAGCACAGGCGAATTTTCGGAGTTCCACCCAGAGTTAGAAAGGGCCCCAATGGATTTTGGCTTCACCCAGTTGCAAGACCTCCTCCTCGCTCAGGCCTGGAAAGCCTACATTGAGGGCGTCCCACAAGGTGGGGTGAGTAGACCGGCCTCCCCGAATTTTAAAGTGCAGAATGGCTTGCTCTATTGAACATGTACCGTTAACCAGGAGGAGATAGATCAGCTCCTGGTACCCCAGACCCACACCTCCAAGGTGCTGTATCTCGCACACACCCACCTGTTGGGGGCCCACCTGGGACGGGAGAAGACACAAGAGCGGATCCTATCCCAGTTTTACTGGCCCGGCATCAAACGAGCCGTGGAGGACTACTGCCAGCAGTGTGCGGAGTGTCAACTTCATAGCCTCAGGGTGACGTATTGCAATCCACTAATCCCTCTCCCCATTATAGATGTGCCCTTCCGCCGGATCGCCATGGACATAGTGGGACCCCTACCCAAGTCTAGCCGAGGCCACCGTTACATATTGGTGGTCGTAGACTACACCACCCGCTACCCGGAGGCCGTACCCTTACGGGCCGTGACAGGAAAGAGCATCGCGAAGGAGCTGTTCCTACTGTTCAGCCGGGTAGGGATAGCTGAGGAGGTCATGACTGACCAGGGTTCTTGTTTCATGTTGGGAGTACTGAAGGAGATGTGCCGCCTGTTCCGGGTCAAACAGCTGAAGACTTCCATCTACCACCCCGAGACAGACGGGCTGGTAGAATGTTTCAACAATACCCTAAATTCGATGATGAGGAAAATGATAGCAACTGGTGGTAAGGACTGGGACCATTTATTACCCTACTTACTGTTCTCCATACGTGAGGTCCCACAGGCATCCACGGGGTACGCCCCCTTCGAGCTGCTGTATGGGAGACGGCCACGAGGGCTACTGGACCTCGCTGTCCCGACAGCGCTCCCTCCTGGAACATGTGGAGGCTATGGACCAGTGGATGGCGAGGATCTGGCTAATGGTCCGGGAGCACATGAATCAGGCCCAGGCAGAGCAGGCTTGACTGTACAACCGGGATGCCCAGGTGCGGGAATTCTAGCCGGGAGACACGGTCATGGTGCTGATCCCCACAAGTGAGTGCAAGTTTCTGGCCAAATGGCACGGCCCCTACGAGGTGGTAGCCAAAGTCGGCCCGGTGAACTACGCAGTAAGACAGGTGGGGAGGAGACACACGATACAAAAATATCACATTAACCTGTTGAAGAGGTGGCACGAGCCCGTGCACGACTCTGCTCCCCTCTGTTTAACAGCAGGCGGCGCCACCGGAACCCCGGAAGTGGCCACCGGAAACCTGCAAACCGACTGGCAATGGCAAGACCTCTGGGAGATGGTAAGCCAACACCGGGACGTGTTTTCCCACCTCCCGGGCCGGACTACGAGGGTCCAACACGACATCGTCACGGAGCCAGGGAGGAAGGTTCGACTGCGGCCCTACCGGAGGCGAGAAGGCAGGCCATCCAGGAGGAGGTGGTGAGGATGCTGGACCTGGGGATAATAGAGAAGTCCCAAAGCGCCTGGTCCAGCCCGGTAGTACTGGTCCCAAAACTGGACGGAATTTGGCGTTTTTGTAATGACTTCTGGCGGCTTAACGAAATCTTGTGGTATGACGCCTACCCCATGCCCCGGGTAGACGAGCTGATCGAGCGGCTAGGACCAGCCCGCTACATCAGCACTCTGGACCTCACCCGGGGGTACTGGCAGGTACCCCTCACCCCGCAGGCAATGGAGAAGACGGCCTTCGCCACCCTGGACAGCCTGTTCCACTATAGGGTTCTACCCTTTGGAGTGCATGGAGCCCCCGCCACCTTCCAACAGCTCATGAACAACCTACTGAGGCCCCACAGGGAGTATGCCGCTGCCTATCTTGACAACATTGTCATTCACAGTGCCGATTGGGAGAGCCACCTCAGGAGACTGGAGGCCGTGCTAACCCGGCTAAATGTCGCCTGGGCCTGGAGGAGGCCGACTACTTGGGACGAGGGTGCGTTCGGCCCCAGAGCCAGAAGGTGGATGGGATCACACTGGCCACACTCTCCCACGACCCACCACAAAGAGGCAAGTCCGCACGTTCCTCTTTGTGGACACAGCATGTTTGACGGCAAAATGGAATATATACACAGAGAATCACCTCATACCTACTGTCAAATACGGCCATCAAAATGACCAATTTACCAAATGCAATTACCAAAAGAACTCAGCAAAGTACCAGGATTTCTGGGCATAAAATCTGGTTGCCTCTGCTGGGAATCTGAATCTTTATCATAGGTAGATTATCCAGCAGGACATTGACTCCAAGCATACATCAAACTCCACACAGAAATGGTTAAAATTGTAATAGGTAATTTCGGACTCCTAATGGCCAAGAGAGGAATTGCAACAACATACAACCTCAAACCACAACGCTGTTTATGCTTCCCACTGTCTATGAATATAATGTCTAATATAAAGCCTTATTATTCAGTTCAGTGTTCTCGTGCACTGCCATCTTTTCACAGTGTTCTAATAAGAAAATGTTCGCCCAACAAGTGACATCATGAAATCTTGACTACTTGACGAATGTGTTACACAGCACTATTTATATTTTTTGTCTTTTTGAAGTTTTCACTTTAGCTAACCAACTATATTTTGCAAGCAAGCAAGCAAGTTATTTGGCTACGTGACTAGCTGGCTATATAACTAAGATATGATAGTCAACCACGAACGATGCAACTGTAACTTACAATTTGAGAGAAATAAAGGTTTAGCTAAACACGGATGATTGAACACGTAAAGAGATAAAAGGAACGTGTAGCTCCTGAAAGATAAGCAATCACTGAAACTGTATACTATTGCTTATCTAGTTAGAAAACAATACCAGTTCGCTATCAGCAAGAAAATGAGCTATTACTGGTTACTAATATTATTTGCAATTACTGGCCCAAATTGCACTCCAGACAAGCGATCACTGAAATTCTAGTTATAGAACAATACCAGTTTGTTATCGGTAGCAACAAGCAAATTAGCTATAGTTATCTTCCCGAATTTACAAATATCCACCTGAAGCACAACGCTGAATGGTTACGAGTCCAGTCACTCCCCTATCTGCATGCCCCACTATTTGGGTGTTTACGGTAATTCCAGGTTTCAACCTTCCTTCCAATCTTGCATTCCTGCTTTCATGTTTGTACATAGCACTAATATACTAATCCCAACTAACATAGAATTTGTACAGTACTAATTATACTAACACACTAATATGTTCGTCAAACTAACAAACTAACATTCAAATTATGTATTTATCACTTACTAACGCATCTCCAGTTTCAATTCTGTTCTGTAACTCCGCCTCCCTATTCTATCACTGATTACTTGCTTAGTTTCAGCGAAGTATTCGCACCTGCCTCTCTGTATCTCTGCATCTCCTGATTTTGTGCAATTGTCTACTCCCTAGTCTGGAGCCGTTTGTATTACATGTGTCTTTGTGAATCCAGTCCGCGTTTTCGTTTCCCCCTTGTTATTGTGCTATTACCCGTTCATGTGTCTCACCTGATGTTCAGTTGTTAGACCGCCCACACTCCCGTGCCCCACCTAGTTTGTCTCATTCCCCTGTGTATTTATACCTGTGCTTTTCAGTTGCACCTTGCTAGTTTGTCTTGTCCTGTGTCTGAGTCCCGAGCCCTTTTCTCCCGTCCCCCAGTTCTAGCCTCCTTGTTCCTGAGTCCTTGCCCTTGTGGCATTCCGCCTTGTTTTTCTGGATTTCCTGTTTGTCCCCTGCCTGCTTCCCTGGACTCTTCTTTGGTTTTTGTGGATATCTGTACCTCTGCCTTGTTGGACTGGTTTTTGACCTTGGCCTGTTTTTTGACTCTGCTCTGTCTGCCCCTGCTTTTGCAATTACCCCTGCCATTTTTTCTCCACCCCTGTCTGCTTTTGGTTCCTCTGTTCCCCCCGGCATAACACCTAATGCATTAACCTTCCTGGGGCCCCAAAATTCTTACTGGTGCCCCTGAATGTTGCCTATTGCAAACACTATTAATTTTAATTATTTGTGATTTGCTACTTTCTGTCAAATCAGTATTATCCTCCTTTCTGATATGCAAAGATTGCTGGGAAGTCTGTTTCGTCCAATGCTATGTCTATTTTTATTAAAGTGATGATTAAGAATGATTAGCTGGTCCGGTGAAATTAGAATGTCAGCTATTCGTACATTGAAAGCATGAGTGAGTAATGCCCTTGCTTTTGTCTATTTTGTATCTCTAGGCCAAAAAAATTAATTGCCAGGCACTGGTTGGGCTTGGTTGCAATTTAAGATGATTAAGTTGAAGATGTCATACATAGGCTAATTAATTGTGTGCAACCACTGTCCATAATTTGATTAAGTACAAATCTAGCTGTTGTTTAAGTCAATCCAATCCAAAACGCACTGTGCCCTGAAAAAAAAGTGCCCCCTAAAATATGTGACTGCCCCCCCCAATCAAAGCAGTCTAGAAGAGGGGCTGGTTAAGATCGAATTATTGGTGTGCACGTAAGTGTATAAAATACGATTTTTTAAAGAGTTTTTAGTACAGATATGAATATGCTAATTGGCTGTAGATATTCACATATGGATGTAGCCATATGGAATGCAAATCACCCCAAAATGAACGGTATTTACTCTTTTTGGGCACAGTGAGAATATTTGCATTACAAGAGCAAAGATTGGGGAAATTGATATAATGGTAAGATATACCCTACACAAAGTTGAAGCTTGTCTAGTCTAAGAGACTAGAGAACAAGAAGAGGGCTCTTGAATGGAATTTTAGACTAAAAGCCTGTTGAGTACAGAGGAGAGGAAAAACGTGAGTGCGGGTGGAACAGCCAGCTACTGCAGATTGTATGGGCTGCGATTGATTGATGATTTCTGATGAATGACCAATGAGATCATTGAAAAACATACTGAAGACTGTCATGATAATAAGAAATGACAAATGACAAATGAATATGATACTTCAGTATGTTCAGTACCCCCCCCCCACAAACAAATGTGTTTATTATGCATGTACAATTAGCTGCTGTATGTTGGGTTCTTATTTTCAAACTGGTAGGTAACTAGCTATTAGCCCATACATGGGGTTTGCATCATTAGTTTCCAATGGCTCCTAATAGGCCAAATTAGTGTGTGCAGACCCAGTTAAATTCACTTTTACCTAATCAGAAGCCATGTGAAATCCCAGGGGGGAGTGAGACAGGATTAGGGGCCAACACTGATATCCGCTGTGCTGTACAATGAAAACCACACAACTACAGCAATCTTATGCACGTCCATTGCATAATTATGGTAGCTAACATTCTTAAGGTTCCTTATCTGGAAATTCCCCTTCCCCAAGAGTTCAACAGCTAAGCACCTGCTCTATCAACTTCTGAGAAAAGCTCAAGTTTACCAACCCTTCTCAACACGACCTTTCACAAGATCAAGGGCAACATTCATGTCTTACTGAATTACTCATGTGTTTCTGTGCATGGATGCAGCATAAGTGGGGGCATGGAAATGTTTTTTAATAGACAATATATCACAGTTTACCTTAAAGTAAAAAACAAATAACTTTGAGAGCCACATCCCGGCAATTCATATACCGTAAATCCTCAAATTGTGTCCGGGGTCTTTTATTTACTTAGGCTGCACAAAGCACAGGCCTTTATTTGGGGCAGGCTTGTATTCGAGGCAGGTCTTTATTTCTTATTAGGCTTCTGTTGTAGAATTATATTCTTAGAAATAAAGTAAAAGGCTGCACTTAAAGTGGGCCAACACTGTTCAACACTTCCTGTAACCGTTCAGAAATCAATTAGTGTAGGCTAATGTGGAACACCGTTTGGTAAGTCATAGTGCCAGTCTTAACAGACTGAGTTTATTGCAAATATTCTCAAACACAATAAATCACATGCAAGTCCAGAATCCATAAAATAACAACTTGCCAGACACGCCTTCATGAACAATAACAAATTATCGTAGATAACAGCAAGTTAAGGATCTTTTTTTCCTAAAGTGCGTTTTATTGTGAGACATGCGTTTCGTTTGGAGCAGCAATCAAAAGGCTATCAGGCTATCAAAAGATTTTCGCTTTGGTTTGGGATTTAATTTACTTTTCGACTGTTTGATTCTATTGCTAAATGTTGGGACTGATGGGCACTGAAATCTGGGGGGTATTTGATGGTTCACTGTTCAGTTTTATGTAGTTGAAAGAGTGTTGAGATTTCCACCTGTCTGTTTATTGCGAGCCAAGGCAGCCGCTTTCATTCATTCATTGAACGTGCGCTGTGCCGTTAATACATGGAAACCTTACTGTGTAGCCAAGTAGCCTAAATTGAGTTCATTTTTAATTTTGCCTGATCTTCTTATTAAATTTGTAGGCTGGAATGCCTCGCGGCAACAATTGTGTTTAAATGTATACTGCTTCAGCCTTTGGCAAGCTACTCAGAAAGGGGCGGCAAGCGACTGGTAGCTTGAGAGCAACGTGTTGGAGACCCATGGTGTAGGACAACGACTTTTCATTGGCAACAGTATTAAACCAACCAACAATATAAAATATTAAGAAGAGCTTTTATTTAATTGAGTTAAATCGAAACAATGTCTTCTAGTGCTCATGGACTGATAGCCCAACTGGTAGACAATATTACCCCGGCTTTATTTGGGGGCCGGCCTTTATTTGTCCGAATCAACCACGCCCCCGGCTATTATCCGAGGCCTGGCTTCAAATAGAATCCCGGACACAATTTGAGGATCTACTGTAGATTACTTAGAAAGGGAAAGAAAACAGTTAACTTGAATACAGAGGACAGTGGCAGTATGGACTGTGATAATAAACTGACTTGTGGCTGCCTATACAGCATTTTCAGAGTAAACTCAGCACCAACATAGCAATGTGTATTTATATTGGAGTGATGAGTTTAACATTCAATAACGTTACTACAAACATCCACCATTCTACTGTTGTCACATGCTGCACTTTGTTTCTCCTGATGGTGGGTTGACATGTTAAGTGAAAACATCAACTTGAATTCAATAAACATTTGCCAAGTTGGACTATGATATTATTTTCACAAGGTTTAGAAATAACAAAAATGTGTCAAACCGTGTCTTTGAAGAACAAAAAATAAACACTTTGGTACTGAAGCAACAAAATTATAAATCAGATTTTCTCTGATTCTCTCAGATTATCCACCACAACACTTTATTCATTAACAGCAGAAGGGTTAGGGCTTGAGCCAGTTTGTTTGTCTATTACCTGTTAATCACTTCTACTGGTTGCATACCTGTAGAGTGATTGAACATTTGTCTTAAATAGCTTAAATATCTGTGGAATTTATCAGTAGTCCCAGTTTGTGATGTTATGTTTCACCCCATCCCAGTCTGCTCTCTCCCTCGAAGACCCCCCCTACGACGTGGGCCTCCACGGCGTCGGAACCCCTCGAACCTCAGCTACCCCCCGCTGACCCCCTGTGAGGACTTTGCTGTCACAGGGGGACTATGGAACTGCCAGTCTGCCACTCGGAAGGCTGACTTCATCCCTGCGTATGCCTCCCTCCAGTCCCTACAATTCCTTGCCCTCACAGAGACCTGGATCACACCTGACAACACCGCCACTCCCGCTGCCCTCTCATCCTCCTTCTCATTCTCGTACACTCCCTGGCCTTCCGGCCGTGGCGGTGGTACTGGTCTTTTAATTTCCCCCTCGTGGAAATTCTCTGTTCTCCCCCTCTCTGACCTGTCCATATCCACTTTTGAATTCCATTCTGTTGCAGTATCCTACCCTACTAACCTTTTCATTGCAGTTATCTACCGTCTTCCAGGGCCCCTGGGAAACTTCCTTGATGAGCTAGACACCCTTCTCAGCTCCTTCCCTGAGGATGGCACCCCACTGATTCTCCTTGGAGACTTCAACATCCACCTAGAAGACTCCCAGGCTGCTGCCTTCCTACCGTTAATCCACTCCTTCGGCCTCTCCCTGCAACACTCTCCTCCAACCCACAAGGCGGGCAATGTCCTAGACCTTGTCTTTGTGAGGAACTGCTCATGCTCCGATTTCACGGTTACCCCTCTGCATACATCTGATCACCACTTCATCTCATTCTCCCTCCCTCTTCCTCCCCAAACTCCTCCCCCTCCTCCCACCCACACTTCCTCAGCCCGCCGTAACCTCCACTCCCTCTCACCGTCTTCCTTTGCCAGCACCATCATCGCCTCACTCCCCCCTCTTGAATCCTTCTTCAAACTCCCCACTAACTCTGCATCTGCCACCCTCCTTTCATCTCTCTCCTCCGCCTTTGACTCTCTCTGTCCGCCTGTCTCAAAGCCACCTTGCACATCCCCTCCCAGTCCTTGGATATCTGACACCCTCCGTACCTCCAGGGCCAGCCTCCGCGCAGCGGAGTGGAAGTGGGGGAAATCCAGAGACGCTTCAGACCTCACGACTTACCAGTCTCTCCTGGCGGCATTCTCTTCCGCTGTCACTGCCACCAAAGCAAAATACTTTCAAACACAAATTCAGAACTCCGGTTCTAACCCCCGGAAACTTTTCTCTATTTTCTCCTCTCTCCTCAATGCACCGCCTCCTCCTCCTCAGTCCTCCTTTGCTGCTGATGACTTTGCTGATTTCTTCGATGAGAAGGTCACAGTCATCCGTAGATCCTTTACAACCACCGCCTCACTGTGCCCTTACCCCCCTCTAGGCCCATCCCTTCCTTTTCCACTTTCTCCCCCCTTACAGACTCTGATGTTTCTCAACTCCTGCTCTGCCACCGCTCTACAACCTGTGCCCTTGACCCTATCCCCTCTTTTCTTCTCCAAACTATCACACCTGACATTCTCCCATTTGTCACCTCCCTTGTCAACTCCTCCCTGTCTTCCGGCTGTTTTCCGGCATCCTCCAAGAGGGCCCACATCACTCCGCTGCTAAAAAAGCCTACTCTGGATCCCTCCATCATCCAGAACTACCGCCCGGTATCTCTTCTTCCTTTCCTTTCTAAAACTATAGAACGAGCCGCTTCTACTCAACTTTCTTCTTTCTTTTCTAAAAACAACCTGCTAGACCCCCATCAGTCTGGCTTCAGATCGGGCCACTCGACAGAGACTGCGCTCCTCTCCGTCAGTGAGTCACTCCATGCCGCACGAGCAGCCTCCCTCTCCTCTGTCCTCATTCTTCTAGATCTCTCTGCTGCCTTCGACACTGTGGATCACTCCATCCTCCTGTCTGCCCTGTCAGCAACAGGCATCTGTGGCACAGCCCTGGACTGGATTGAGTCCTACCTCTCTGGTCGCTCCTTCCAGGTTGCCTGGGCTGGTTCGGTATCGACACCTCGGCCCCTCGCCACAGGAGTTCCCCAGGGCTCAGTCCTAGGCCCGCTTCTTTTTTCTCTTTACACTCGCTCCCTTGGCCCTGTGATCACTGCACATGGGCTATCCTACCACTGCTACGCGGACAATACCCAACTCTTCGTCTCATTCCCGCCGTCTGATATGCAGGTTTCAGCCCGTATCTCTGCTTGCCTGAGGGACATCCAGAGCTGGATGGCCAACCACCATCTAAAGCTCAACCCAGGCAAGACTGAAATGATATTCATCCCTGCTAAAACCTCTCCCCATCTGGATCTCTCCATTTCCCTCGGGGATACCACACTCACGCCGTCACCCAGTGCAAGGAACCTCGGTGTGGTGATGGACAGCAGACTGTCCCTCTCCGAGAACATTGCGGCGGTGACCCGGTCTTGCAGGTTCTTCCTATACAACATACGGAGAATCCGCCCCTTTCTCACCCCCTACTCGACCCAGCTCCTGGTTGGTCCAAGCGATAGTTCTGTCCCGCCTGGACTACTGAAATTCCCTCTTGGCTGACCTCCCAGCGTCCGCCATCAGACCCCTCCAACTCATCCAGAATGCAGCAGCTCATCTGGTCTTCAACCTTCCCAAATACTCACACTTCCCTCCACTGGCTGCCTGTCATGGCTCGCATCAAATTCAAAACATTGGTGCTAGCCTTCCAAGCAGTTAAAGGGTCTTCCCCAGCTTATCTACAAAAAGTCATCAGACCCTACACCCCTGCCAGACCTCTTCGTTCAGCCGCCACAGGCCGCTTGGCACCTCCCCCTCTCTGAACCTCCACCTCACGCTCACGATTACTGTCTGTTCTGGCTCCACGGTGGTGGAACGAACTCCCCGTTGAGGTCAGAACTGTAGAATCTCTCCCCACCTTCAAGCGCAAGCTGAAGACACACCTCTTCAAGCAGCACCTCTCCCCATCCCTCCCTACCTCCCTGTGAACCTTAATTGTTGTCTCTGTGACTTGCTTTGTGTATCGGTATTTTTAGTTGGCTAGGTAAGCAGTGTTTGGATAGTTAACTTTGGTCACTTTTGCTCTGTTTGTTTGTTTCTTTGTTCTCAACAAAAAAAAAAAAAAAAAAAAAAGAGGCCCTCGTCCTTATCTTTGTTGTACACGTAGCAGTTGAAATTGTACTTCCCTCTAGGGTCTTTCAGCGAACTTATCCCTGGTTATGGGTATGCACTTTGTTGTACGTTGCTCTTGATAAGAGCATCTGCCAAATGCCAATAATGTAATGTAATATAATGTTTTAAAAGGTATTTAAATAAAAATTTCTCTTTCACTTTGCAATGTGAAGTGCATTGTGATCAGGCCGCACAAGCCACTTGTAGCTGATGTACGTTATCAGCAGCTGACCAGGAGGAGATAGCAAACAAAGAACCCTAAGAGGAGAACCCCCCTCCTCAGAAGGAGCCTGTGCTTTGATTGCAGACCATACTTCTTATCGTCTAAATTATTCAGGCTTTCAGGATTCGGCTTCAGTGTTGATCCTTAAAATCGCTCGGCTTCAAAAATGAACTCCCTGACATGAAATACAAGGCAATTAGCCAGTAATTTGAAAGTTCTTGATTAAAGCAGAAAGCATGGGGAGGTTTTTCCCGAAATGCATTGTGGGAATTAGTCTAATTGATATCATTCGCACGCCTTCTATTATCTCCTGAAATTCATTGCAGGGCCGTTATCGGGTTTCTGCAACGCGCGTTTTTAAAAATCCATTAATAAAAGCCAATGTCAGCGTTTCACTGGGACAGGCCACTGTGAAGCTCTGTGTGGCTTTTACTCCCAGCTCAAAGACACTCACAGTCGGTAAAGAAACACAGATTCTCCACAGAGCTAGAATTGGGATTGCCATGTTGATCTTCTTGTGGCATCTGCCTGTCTCCTGCCTAATGCATACATTTTGAGTAAACAAATCAATAATGAAGCAGGAGCCGGTTCACTCACCTGGCAACTCGCCTCTGTTCTGCATCCTTCACCTCAGGAGCGCTGTTTTAAAACATGAGGCTACTGTAGGTTACCTGAACGACGGCTCATTCAATGAGCTTTAATATTAAAGTAAGTTATTATTATTAGGATTTTTTTTTGTTTATGTAATATTTACAGGGGTTGGTAAAAGTGGTATGCAAGTATGCATGCATGACAATAAAATAACCCCAGATTTATTTGTTATAAAAGCACCCTGTATTTTAAACTTTTTGCTGTGCATGTGTATCTGTCGCCTCACAGCAAGGAGGTCCTGGGTTTGAATCCCTGTCGGCCAGGGCCTCTCTGTGTGGAGTTTGCATGTTCGCCCCGTGTCTGCGTGGGTTTCCTACGGGTACTCCGGTTTCCTCCCACAGTCCAAAGACATGCAGGTTAGGCTGATTGGAGAGTCTAAATAGCCCATAGGTATGAGTGTGTGAGTGAATGGTGTGTGTGCCCTGCAATGGACTGCCGACCTGTCCAGAGTGTATTCCTGCCTTTCGCCCAATGTATGCTGGGATAGGCTCCAGCCCCCCTGCGACCCTGTTCAGGATAAGCGGGTTTGGATAATGAATGAATGAATGAATGTGTATCTGTGTACCACTTATGTCAACCCCTTGATTATTTATTTCTCTGTAGCGAATTCATACATGCCAAAAGACTGCAGTTGGGAACAGATAAATCTTGCTTTGAATGTGAATCAGCATGGGAACATTAGAAACAGATAAAGATAATTTGGCACTTGGAAAAATTAGGGGGGTGTGACTCCTGATAAATTGACACAAACCCATCTTTGATGGGATGTTCTTCTCAGACAGAGAAGTGCTTGAACATTTTGTTTTAGGTTGGAAGTGACGTTGGTGCTTCATATTTTGTTGCCAATCATACTTCACTTGATCACATGACTGTCATCGTGGTTATTCCCATTAATGATAAGACTGTATCAGTGTCATCACTTGGTCACATGACCTGTCCACAATGCTGGCTCTCTCCTGGTGAATTTGACTGGAGGCTTGGTATTCCTCAATCAATTTTTTATTTGTATTTCTTTATTTTTAACAAAGGAGCTTTGTCACAAAGCTGCTTTATAGAGAACCGGCCCCAATAGTATGCCTAGGCCAACAGTGGCAAGGAAAACCTCCCTGGCTGGTAAGAGGATGGAACCTTGAGCAGGGGGAACCCATCTGCTGTTGGTTGGCACCGGTTTGTTGTATAAATGTATGTATGTATGTATGTATGTATGTGTGTATGTGTGTATGTGTGTGTGTGTGTGTGTGTGTGTGTGTGTGTGTATGTGTATGTATGTATGTATGTATGAATAAATAACAAATGCTCATCTCATGGTCTTTCTGAACAAGATTAACAAGGAGGTGAATCAGCAGGCGTGCCTTTGAAGGTAAGGGAAAAAGTGTGGGTGCATGCTAAAACTGCAAACGCAAAAACTGAAGTTAAAAGTTGGCTGGAAATCAATAAAGGCCAGCAGTAAATTGCTGTGCATCACCGTTAATTAAAAACCCTGGCTCCTGATCTGAAATTATGACTGGATCCAGCTGAAGAAAAAGCCTTTTGATCTACTGATTAGAAGTTAAAGCTACACACTACTTTGTTTGGGCAGTTTTAAAATAATTTGATTTCAAATTTCCCTGCATGCATCAGTTTATCATTAAAAGTGACAATAGTCTAATACAATGCACCAGTTTCGATCAGAGTTATATTCTCATATAGTCTGCAAGGATGGAAAACAAAGTTTAGTTTTTTTGGTGGAATTAAAACAAATACAAGTCTACTGAATATGTGAAAAGGTGAAGAGCATCTCTCTGAGGCTGACAGGGATTTAACTCAGCAGTGCTGCATTGTAATCTTTGGCACTGGAGAATGCAAAAACATCTAAATCTGAAAATGCTAAAGACTGGCATCATTGGTGCTGTCAGTCATTGTGTTTTTTTCTCTCATTTTGCTTATCTCCACACACACATCCATGGCCACAGCCCACGTGCCACATGGAGCACTGCACACCCACCACTGCTTTGCATAGTGGGTCAGAGCTCCAGTGAGATCTTCCCACTTTTAAACACTTAACAAAAGCCAAGCAGTGAAAAGTAGACCTGGGTCAAAGGACTTATTAGAAATACTAACCCTCTGGCCTCCATTAACATTCCTCAAGGTGGCAATAAAAAGAAAAACCGTATTTTCACCTGAGATTTTTCTCCTTTCATTTCAGTCCATTTTGTACGTCAAAGCATTCTCAGGGACCCGCAGCAATATTTTCAATATTTACCAGCATCTAAAGAGCAAATATACTGCTGTTTAAATACTGTATGACCCAGGCCAGGTCAGTTAGAGAGAGCACACAGACCAGGTACAATGTGAAGTAAACAAACACACACACATACACACACATACAAGGAAGTGTACATGCATGCACCCATGCATGCATACAGTACATGTACACTCAAGTGCATACACAGACACACATGCACACATATACACCGGCATGCACGCATGTACATGCATACACGCACCAGAGACTAGGACTCGAGTCGCACGTACACGGACTCCAGACTTGACTCAGACTCGTCCAAAAATTAATTGAGACTTGGATTGTGAACTATAAGAGTCTGCCAAATTGCATCTTGAATTATGTTTTAATTATGTATATGAAGGATATTCATTAGTTAAAACAAACCAAATGTTGTTTTATGCGCCGCACCGTGCGCCTTTTAGTTGCAACCATTGCAACACCCTGCACTATATTTCTTGCAGTATAGCTCGGTTCATTGAGCCAAACAAAATGATTGCAACTAGTACAATGTGGAGAATTAAAATAAAAGATGTGGGAGCAACCACATCAAATTTCAACAGACATTTGAAAACTCATACGGAAAGGTAAGTCAGTTTACCAGCACCGGAGCTGATCCCACCGCTGTTCACTGTTGCATTAACATAACTTGGCTAAACTGTTGTGTCAGCTAAATGATATGTTTCAGACTCAGTAGAATGTTCATGTCACCGTTTACAGCATCTTATTTTTCTTATTTTGTTGACTGCCGAGTTGTCGCAATGCTTGCTTGCATTTCAAATAGTTGATCTTGAAAACCTATGCAAGCTAGAGAACCACGAGCGTAAGGTACAGTAACGTTAAAAGAAACTTCTTCAGGTTGGCTTGAAAAGCCCCGTACATTTTCATTGTCAACGTAGTTCACACAAGCAGCTGCGTTTTCAGTAAAACGGAGCCTGATCAAGGGTTGTACTATTTTACAAACATTTCAGTATGGTCTTTAAGATCGATATGCAAGCAGGACAGCAAGTTTTTTTTTTATGTCTTGTAAGGTGACGTTATGTACTAGTTGCGTGGACATTGTTTGGTATTCCAGTGTCATACAAATATTAACTGTATTTTCAAGAGAGCTTGTTTGTAATTGACCTTAACATTAAAAGCTTCTGTAGAACCTGAGTTTGGCATGTACTGTAGTTACATGCAGTTTTGAAATGATTCATAATTTTACTTTGTAATAGTGCAATGGCATTCCTTTGCAGTCCCAAAAATCATAGCTCCCGATTTCTTGCATAAACAATACCTATCCTCATTGGATTTTTTTTTATGATTAAAGTAAATGCTCAACAGTTTCCTTTCATTTTAAAATTAAAAACTAAGAGTATATTAATAAACCAATACTGCAATGTGATTAAAATGTAAACATTTTGTAACTTTGTTTACAAATAAAGTTATGATTAGCAATTATATATATATAATATATAAATTATTATTCTTGAGTCGCAGATGCAGATTAAGCCTAGTCCTAGACTAAATTTTATTTGGAGATTATCCATACAAAGCTGCATTTAGTCCAGGATTAAGTTTAATATTTGTCCATTTCATTTACATTTACATTTTAGTCATTTTGCAGACGCTTTTAATCCAAAGCAATTTACAAGTGCATAGGTTCTTCCACACGTCAAAAGCATCAAATCCATAACTAAAATACGCATGAATGGCTGTTCTACACAAAAAGACAGTGATTGTAAGTTCTAATTTTATTTTATTATTAGGGTTAGACAAGAGGGATATTGGAAGGGGAGAGGAAATCAGGAGGGTGTGTTTTTAGTCTGCGTCGAAATATGGGGAGGGATTATGCTGTCCTGACAGTGATAGGCAAGTCATTCCACCACTTAGGAACCAGAGCGGAAAACCGGTGTGAACGTGCAGCTCGCCTGCCAGGTCCCTCGTTGTGAGCGAACCACAAGGCGACCAGAGCAGGCAGACTGGAGTGGTCTTGCTGGGGTGTAGGGAGCAATTAAAGATTGTATGTAAAGATTCAGCAGCCTGAAATGTCAACACTAGCGCCTTGAAGCGGATGCGTGCGGGAATGAAAGTGGAGGCCAATAAGGAGTGGGGTGTGTAGGTTCTGAAGGGTAATGTTCCATTTCAAATCAGTCTCATTTAATTATTTCAATTTAGCGAAATAATTAAATGAGACTGATTTGAAATAGAATATTACCCTTCGGAACCTACAACTGGCGCCCCGTATGAGGAATAGAAAATTTGGCTTGATTCATGTTTGAATGGCATTGCGGCGTGACCAAGATTTTGCGTTTTGTCTTGAACACAGTGTGGTGCCAAACCCACATATAGCCTACTAGGCCAAAGGTGCTTGAACGCAATTGTATTGTGGTGGTAGCTCTGTTCATTGTGACTTGACATAGCTCCGATATCATCGTGAGACTAACGCAGCTTTATTCACCAAGTGAAGAGAATTATTCCGTAATTGACAATGTCGCTTAAATAATTCTAACAAATTCATAATTAATGTTAATGTCAAATTTCAACAGACATTTGAAAACTCATACGGAAAGGTAAGTCAGTTTACCAGCACCGGAGCTGATCCCACCGCTGTTCACTGTTGCATTAACATAACTTGGCTAAACTGTTGTGTCAGCTAAATGATATGTTTCAGACTCAGTAGAATGTTCATGTCACCGTTTACAGCATCTTATTTTTCTTATTTTGTTGACTGCCGAGTTGTCGCAATGCTTGCTTGCATTTCAAATAGTTGATCTTGAAAACCTATGCAAGCTAGAGAACCACGAGCGTAAGGTACAGTAACGTTAAAAGAAACTTCTTCAGGTTGGCTTGAAAAGCCCCGTACATTTTCATTGTCAACGTAGTTCACACAAGCAGCTGCGTTTTCAGTAAAACGGAGCCTGATCAAGGGTTGTACTATTTTACAAACATTTCAGTATGGTCTTTAAGATCGATATGCAAGCAGGACAGCAAGTTTTTTTTTTATGTCTTGTAAGGTGACGTTATGTACTAGTTGCGTGGACATTGTTTGGTATTCCAGTGTCATACAAATATTAACTGTATTTTCAAGAGAGCTTGTTTGTAATTGACCTTAACATTAAAAGCTTCTGTAGAACCTGAGTTTGGCATGTACTGTAGTTACATGCAGTTTTGAAATGATTCATAATTTTACTTTGTAATAGTGCAATGGCATTCCTTTGCAGTCCCAAAAATCATAGCTCCCGATTTCTTGCATAAACAATACCTATCCTCATTGGATTTTTTTTTATGATTAAAGTAAATGCTCAACAGTTTCCTTTCATTTTAAAATTAAAAACTAAGAGTATATTAATAAACCAATACTGCAATGTGATTAAAATGTAAACATTTTGTAACTTTGTTTACAAATAAAGTTATGATTAGCAATTATATATATATAATATATAAATTATTATTCTTGAGTCGCAGATGCAGATTAAGCCTAGTCCTAGACTAAATTTTATTTGGAGATTATCCATACAAAGCTGCATTTAGTCCAGGATTAAGTTTAATATTTGTCCATTTCATTTACATTTACATTTTAGTCATTTTGCAGACGCTTTTAATCCAAAGCAATTTACAAGTGCATAGGTTCTTCCACACGTCAAAAGCATCAAATCCATAACTAAAATACGCATGAATGGCTGTTCTACACAAAAAGACAGTGATTGTAAGTTCTAATTTTATTTTATTATTAGGGTTAGACAAGAGGGATATTGGAAGGGGAGAGGAAATCAGGAGGGTGTGTTTTTAGTCTGCGTCGAAATATGGGGAGGGATTATGCTGTCCTGACAGTGATAGGCAAGTCATTCCACCACTTAGGAACCAGAGCGGAAAACCGGTGTGAACGTGCAGCTCGCCTGCCAGGTCCCTCGTTGTGAGCGAACCACAAGGCGACCAGAGCAGGCAGACTGGAGTGGTCTTGCTGGGGTGTAGGGAGCAATTAAAGATTGTATGTAAAGATTCAGCAGCCTGAAATGTCAACACTAGCGCCTTGAAGCGGATGCGTGCGGGAATGAAAGTGGAGGCCAATAAGGAGTGGGGTGTGTAGGTTCTGAAGGGTAATGTTCCATTTCAAATCAGTCTCATTTAATTATTTCAATTTAGCGAAATAATTAAATGAGACTGATTTGAAATAGAATATTACCCTTCGGAACCTACAACTGGCGCCCCGTATGAGGAATAGAAAATTTGGCTTGATTCATGTTTGAATGGCATTGCGGCGTGACCAAGATTTTGCGTTTTGTCTTGAACACAGTGTGGTGCCAAACCCACATATAGCCTACTAGGCCAAAGGTGCTTGAACGCAATTGTATTGTGGTGGTAGCTCTGTTCATTGTGACTTGACATAGCTCCGATATCATCGTGAGACTAACGCAGCTTTATTCACCAAGTGAAGAGAATTATTCCGTAATTGACAATGTCGCTTAAATAATTCTAACAAATTCATAATTAATGTTAATGTCAAATTTCAACAGACATTTGAAAACTCATACGGAAAGGTAAGTCAGTTTACCAGCACCGGAGCTGATCCCACCGCTGTTCACTGTTGCATTAACATAACTTGGCTAAACTGTTGTGTCAGCTAAATGATATGTTTCAGACTCAGTAGAATGTTCATGTCACCGTTTACAGCATCTTATTTTTCTTATTTTGTTGACTGCCGAGTTGTCGCAATGCTTGCTTGCATTTCAAATAGTTGATCTTGAAAACCTATGCAAGCTAGAGAACCACGAGCGTAAGGTACAGTAACGTTAAAAGAAACTTCTTCAGGTTGGCTTGAAAAGCCCCGTACATTTTCATTGTCAACGTAGTTCACACAAGCAGCTGCGTTTTCAGTAAAACGGAGCCTGATCAAGGGTTGTACTATTTTACAAACATTTCAGTATGGTCTTTAAGATCGATATGCAAGCAGGACAGCAAGTTTTTTTTTTATGTCTTGTAAGGTGACGTTATGTACTAGTTGCGTGGACATTGTTTGGTATTCCAGTGTCATACAAATATTAACTGTATTTTCAAGAGAGCTTGTTT
This sequence comes from Conger conger, assembly GCF_963514075.1. Taxonomy (NCBI): domain Eukaryota; kingdom Metazoa; phylum Chordata; class Actinopteri; order Anguilliformes; family Congridae; genus Conger; species Conger conger. Next base: position 40,279,183 of record NC_083768.1, on the reverse strand, counting down.
GTAATTGACCTTAACATTAAAAGCTTCTGTAGAACCTGAGTTTGGCATGTACTGTAGTTACATGCAGTTTTGAAATGATTCATAATTTTACTTTGTAATAGTGCAATGGCATTCCTTTGCAGTCCCAAAAATCATAGCTCCCGATTTCTTGCATAAACAATACCTATCCTCATTGGATTTTTTTTTATGATTAAAGTAAATGCTCAACAGTTTCCTTTCATTTTAAAATTAAAAACTAAGAGTATATTAATAAACCAATACTGCAATGTGATTAAAATGTAAACATTTTGTAACTTTGTTTACAAATAAAGTTATGATTAGCAATTATATATATATAATATATAAATTATTATTCTTGAGTCGCAGATGCAGATTAAGCCTAGTCCTAGACTAAATTTTATTTGGAGATTATCCATACAAAGCTGCATTTAGTCCAGGATTAAGTTTAATATTTGTCCATTTCATTTACATTTACATTTTAGTCATTTTGCAGACGCTTTTAATCCAAAGCAATTTACAAGTGCATAGGTTCTTCCACACGTCAAAAGCATCAAATCCATAACTAAAATACGCATGAATGGCTGTTCTACACAAAAAGACAGTGATTGTAAGTTCTAATTTTATTTTATTATTAGGGTTAGACAAGAGGGATATTGGAAGGGGAGAGGAAATCAGGAGGGTGTGTTTTTAGTCTGCGTCGAAATATGGGGAGGGATTATGCTGTCCTGACAGTGATAGGCAAGTCATTCCACCACTTAGGAACCAGAGCGGAAAACCGGTGTGAACGTGCAGCTCGCCTGCCAGGTCCCTCGTTGTGAGCGAACCACAAGGCGACCAGAGCAGGCAGACTGGAGTGGTCTTGCTGGGGTGTAGGGAGCAATTAAAGATTGTATGTAAAGATTCAGCAGCCTGAAATGTCAACACTAGCGCCTTGAAGCGGATGCGTGCGGGAATGAAAGTGGAGGCCAATAAGGAGTGGGGTGTGTAGGTTCTGAAGGGTAATGTTCCATTTCAAATCAGTCTCATTTAATTATTTCAATTTAGCGAAATAATTAAATGAGACTGATTTGAAATAGAATATTACCCTTCGGAACCTACAACTGGCGCCCCGTATGAGGAATAGAAAATTTGGCTTGATTCATGTTTGAATGGCATTGCGGCGTGACCAAGATTTTGCGTTTTGTCTTGAACACAGTGTGGTGCCAAACCCACATATAGCCTACTAGGCCAAAGGTGCTTGAACGCAATTGTATTGTGGTGGTAGCTCTGTTCATTGTGACTTGACATAGCTCCGATATCATCGTGAGACTAACGCAGCTTTATTCACCAAGTGAAGAGAATTATTCCGTAATTGACAATGTCGCTTAAATAATTCTAACAAATTCATAATTAATGTTAATGTTAATATGCTTTGATTAATTTACTAATCATTTCCCATTTTTTAAAATTCTTTAATTCTAAGTATTTTGCCAATTATTCATAATTTAAACTTTTTCATCGTTCAATTAGCTACTCATCCCTTTTTGATTATGAATCAAATTCTGATTTAAAATTCCACATTGAATCAATTTGAATCGTTAATCACTCCAGGGTATTGGTTAATTGTCACTGGTTTTATTTATTTTTTATTTATCTTTTAGAGTACATACCATTTAAGCTTATATTCACCCGGCCTGCTGAGGTACTGGGCTGATGTTGTTTATCAGTGCTGTTGCTGTGTTGGTATACACTGTTGGTAACCTGATAGCTGGTTTTGATTTTAAGTGCCTAACCCAGCCCTGTGAATTGATGTTGTGACTATTCAGTGCTTTGACACGTTTCTACTGTTGTTGCCAAGCTGGTGCTATCCTTACTCAGTCGGGATAATCAACCCATGTTGCTAGCATTCCGGTGAAAGCTTTTCGTTGTGCAAAATACTGTAGATAGCAATACGCAGTAGTTTCGTATTTCATTCAATTTTACATTTTTGCCCAAATAAGTAACTTGAAATGAGTTCAAAATGAGCTCGAAATGAGCTTCCGTGCTCCGCGCGCTGCGGATACGGAATATTTGGAGAATATTTCAATTTGTGAGTTTGTGGCTTAACTCATCCAACTGTCTCATGAAGACAAGGAGGAGCTTGAGCAGCACACTGCTGGGGAGTGTGCAGCGTGGGTGGACAACTTGGTTCGGCTCATCCAAGACCCTTCTCGGAGCGCGCTTACTGTACAAGACACAGTTGGTAGGCTGTTTCTCTTGTACCATAGGCAAACGAGTCTGGAGCTTGACACTCTGGAGATAGGAGAATAAACTCTTACACCAGAGTAACAATAAGCTCGATTCGGAGGTCGAGGAGCTGCGCCATGCCCTAAAAATCACCACTGAAGCCTTAGAGGAATGTACTTCCAGGCTTACAGAGGGTGAGCAAAGCCAGAGTGCTACTGGGTCCATCGTCAAAAGACAGGTAAGTGAATTTTCCCGTACAGGGGTACCGGAGGTCCTTACCTCCAAGCCTGCTGGCTCTAGGTGGCCTGCTACCTCAGTGGCTCCTCCTTGTAGGGCAGCTCCCCACCCGGAACTGGGAAACCTTGGGACTCGCGCAAAGCATAGGCCCAAACCTAAGCTAACTGCTACTGGCCGTCTTCCCACGGATTATTCTGAGGCCGACTATCTCGTCTCTCTTGTCAAGAGCACAGGACCCGCTTTATCTCCTCGCCGTGTTTCTGCTTCACCACCTCAGAGGAAGGCAGAAATGCCGTATCACGATTTTGATTCCCCGCATGGTAGGGAATCAAAGGTATCCTATCGGGAACCTCGTAGGGGGTACTCGGCATCACCCCCTAGGCGTAGGGTGCATGGTTCTCGCTCCCAAACCCTAACCACTCAGCGGGAAGAAGAGTCCAGCCACTCTGATTGCGATCACGAAGCTACTTACCGACATTGGCAAACCACATATTTCACTGACGGCCCCTGCTTAAAACAGCTTGAAGCATTAGCCAAAGATATTGAGAGATTTGACCTAGAAAAGCAGGATCACAATGTTGAGGATTACCTCAGAGAAATCACACATAGTCTCTCCATCTTACCTGGTGCGACTCAGAGAGAGAAAATCAAGCTGATCTGGGAGACCACTTCCAGAACCATCCATGCTTTCATAGAGTCCCAGCCTTCCTCAACCCGTGATAGTTATTCTTGACTCAGCAGAGCTCTAATGGAGGAGTATTCTCCATTTGCTGATGAAACATCGGCAACCATACAAATCAAGCATGGTCGCAACGAACACCCAAGGGAATTCTATAACAGGTTGCGACATGCATTCTTTCAGGGAAGAAATGGGCCAGGTCTTGTAGAAGTACTTCAAGTACTTCGTACTTCAAGCTCCCACAGGGGTTTCATTGGAACTGGAGGGCTCTGAAGTTCCTTTGTCCAGACCCTCTCACTCCCGTGCCCAGCAAAACCGGCCTTCATGCCACGACAATGCTACAAGGGGGTGGAAGGACAGGCAGTCAAAGAGGGGTGGTGATTGTCAACCAAGGGATGCCCAAGGGGAACGGAGTGACTACCATTCGAGTCGGCCTACATGGGTAGGGACGGGGAACAGAGGGAACACAAGGGTCGTGATCCCCGCCGAAACAAACAACCTAGAAATAGGGAGGGGAGAACAGAGCCCCTCTCTAGCCTCTAGCCCCTCTCCAGTGGAAGTCAGAACTGGCTTTCATAAAGGACACTTTAGCTGCCCTCTCAAAAAGTATGGCATTCCTTACTAAAGCCAAACCAAACTCTGGCCTATAAGTGGGTCCCTGCTAACCAGTTTAGGCTATACAACCCTCCACCTGTCCAAGGGTGGGGGGGGGGGCGGGGTCTCATGACTAACTGGTCGATGGGTTCCCTAACCGTTAATGGAACATGCAACTAACCCCTCATATACCTTTCCGTATCCAGACACGAATCCCTTTTTAACCTATATGCATCTTGGGTGGATCCTTGGGATGCTCCTGGACTTCTCCTTGTGAATTGCCACCTCTTCACCCAAAGGGTCTATGTCCACCTTGACTCTCAGGACTTGTACCAGAAACACGTAAATATGCCTAAGGAGCTCCCCTCTGATGGGACAAAGTGTCAGAAGCGATTCCGAGGGGGGTTGTTAACTGCAGTTCCTGCGAGTGGGTCGTTGTTGTCAGTCGGTCTCTCTGCTGCTAACTCTGGTTAGTCTGAGCACAATCAAAAGGCAGGTGAGCGACTTGAGGCGGGAGATACCAGAGATACAGCAGAAACTGTCCGTCCAACAGCAGCAGTTACAGGGCGTAGGTCGGACATTACAAAGTACCGTCCTTACGGTCAACATGAATTCAGCACTCTTGAATAATAGCATCGATGCCCTCAGCAAGCTGTCCCATATCGTAGAGACCAAAACCTCTGTGGTGCATATGGTCAGGGATCTTATGATCGGCCTCCAAATGGAAGTCAGCTCCTCAGTGAATAGCCTGAATGGGGGAACAATCCCTTCATACCTTGTACCCCTTAGTATGGTTGACAATATTGTACAGTCTGCTACCACCACCACAGTTCAAACTTCACAGGTCTATTTGGCCCATTTGGGTAGTACCATCCCTATAGCCATCCATCCAGAAAACCTAGAGGTAGGATTCATTCTTACCTACTGATTATAGAGAAGCAACACGTATATCATCTTAAGTCACCTTAAGTCACATTAAGTCTGCCCTCAATGTAGGGTTCTGGCAGGATGACACAAGTACACATTCAAACCTTACACACTAGGATTGACTCCCTCATCAGAGTCCCTGACAGATTTAACGCAAGCACTGTGTTGTTCTTCCTCTTCCACCCAGGACTCCATGAGACTGTTTTGAGTGATAGGGACAATAACTCTCTACACACCTCACCCAGTCCTAGAACTGCATACCTTTGTGTACCAACACATATAATCTCAGGGAATATGCAACCAATAGTCAAAAATGTATTTTGATATGTACCTTTGTTTTGTTTCTCTGTCTAGTATATCATATGTATAGCCTACCTCAATTGCCCAGATGCTAGCAGTCTGTAATCTTTGCCCAGATGTTGCAAGCCTGTCATGTACTGTGAATGGACTTTTGACCAACTGTGTGTCCTCAGGACTGATTTGAGCTTGTCCTAAGGCCAAGGGGGGATTATGGGGCCAATGTAAGAACTTTTTCAAACAGGGAAACACCTTGGTCTGTCATTGATGACGCACTCCGCGCTGCCTCCCACTGTAATTTTAATGGACATTTAACCAATACAGTAACAGCCGGAAATATGAAATTGCTGCACCTCAGAAAAGCCTCAGGCACGAATCTAACGGTCTCTTTCTAACCTACGGCCACCCCGTGCTGTTTGTTCCAAAAGAGACCCCCCACCTAATTAATTTTAGAACATTCCCTTTGCTACTGAACCCCTGATCACGGTTCTATTCATTGGGCCTGCTAGTTCTGAATTTATACCTCGCGAATACTTGCAAGGACCCGATACTTTATCGGAGATCGCACATACCTTGTGCAGTTTTAATCAACTTTGGAGCCAGAAGACGACCGGCCTCTCTTCCATCTCCACCCACGCGTGAGTCGAGGACGCCTTCCCCTGATCAGGCCAGAGATGGATTTCCCTGGTCCCGCCAGAGACGCTCTTCCCCCGGGACAATGGTACCTAGATAGCGTTCATTCCCTGGAGCATCCCAGACTCTCCAGACAAGAGACTTTCCCACCGACGATGGTCGGACTGCAGATCAGCTGTTTTGAGACTGGGTTAATATCGTTGGATATACCCTCAAGTAAGGCTGCGCATCTTGGCATAGTCTTGTTATTTTTGTCATCCATTATAACTACTAGATTACTTGTTTGTGTAACTTTGTTTAAATTGTTTTTAACTGACGCTGTTAGGATTCTGTATGGACTCTGGCCGCCCTACTGGACTGTGTTTTTGTCTGCTTTGCCATGTGCTATTGTTTTCTTTGTCCTGAACCCCACCCTCACCTGCCTCTGTCTGCCACACCTGCTCTGTTCATTAGTATGCTCGTTGTCCTGATTGATTTTTCCCTGTTCCTTGTTTTCTCCCTGCCAATGAGTTGTTCCTCTCTGCTATTTATGTTCATCCCTTTAGTTTAGCTTTGTCAGATCGTACCCGAGAGTCTGGTGAGATACTCTGCTTGTTTTTGCTCTGCTTGTTTTTGCTCTGCGCTCTCGTGCTCTGCTCTCTCGTGCTCTGCCTGAATATTTTTGGTTCTCTGTTTAAAAGTAATTTTCTGAGTTTGGATTTTTGATAATATTTTTGATCTGCTGTTTTGTGATTTTTCTGAGCTTTGATTTTTTGAGAATATTTTTGGTTCTCTGTTTAAAGTAACTTTTCTGATTTGGGATTTCTTGTGCTTTACCTTTTTGGATTCTTGAGTTTGGCCTTTTTGTCTTGTCTGCTCTGGAGGAAAATAATAAATTATTTTTTGCCAACTGCATCTGGTCTGCACCTGGGTCCTTATCTGCAAGTCATAACAGACACGTTATTATCTAAAAGCACACAAACTCACAATTACATTCTACGCTCTCTTTTCCTTACAACTAACCACTAGAGAATAGCCTATAGGAATAGGCTCTCTGGCCTTATAGTCAGTCAAACTATTTTAAAATTAGGTCAACTAATTTTTCTGAATTAATTGAATTAAATACCGCAAATCCGCGAAAGTACCCTTGTTGATTACATTCATTTGTCTATGACTACTCAATTTCAACTAGTTATAGCCATTACGCGCTATAACCATAGTCCACCATTTTAAGGCCCCAGCTATATTCTCTACAAATTCCTTTCCCCATCCTCTTTGCCAGCCATGTGTACTCACGTACACGCGCTTTTCCTCTTTTCCTTTGTCTCCTTCCCTTGTTCCCTCGACGCATGCATACATGGAAGCACATTCCTTTGTCCTCCATCTTCCTTTCCTCTTCGACACATTACTTTTCCGTCACACCCTTTTTTACTTAGCTGTGTTTATAATTAAAATCTGTGTTCAATAAATACCCTTTTATTGTAACTGGTTGTCCGCCTCAATGTTGTTCCAACACTAAACTAAGCCAGCTAGCTATTCAAGAACTATATTTTAGCCTACTTCAAATTCATATAAGTTCTTATTGAATTAATATTATTAATTCAACTGTATGACTGTTTTGATTTATTCAATCATTACTATTGAGTCCGTTATTAATAACATAGCTAAATAGAAATAATTAAATGAGACTGATTTGAATTACCCTTTGGAACCTACAGGTGACATGAGCTGACCTGGGCTGACTGGTGGTCCGGCGGGCTGCAGCATTCTAGACCAGCTGGAGGAGCTTGATGGCACAAGCTGGGAGACCGACCAGGAGGGAGTCGCAGCAATCCAGACGGGAAATGACGAGCGCCTGGACTAGGAGCTGGGTGGCTTTCTCTGTCAGGAGATGACGGATACAGTGTATATTAGAGAAAGAACCTGCAGGTTCCGGCAGTGGAGGATACATGTGGAGCGAGGGTGAGGTGGTTATCAAGAGTAAGAGATAACCACCTCAAGAGTCACCCCAAGAATCTTGGCCATATGGGAGGAGGATCTACAAAGTCCTCAACAATCAGTGACAGGTCGATTGTCAGAGAGGACTTAGCAGGGATGTAGAGAAGCTCAGTCTTGCCAAGGTTAAGCTTCAGGTGGCGGGAAGTCATCCACACAGACATATAAGCCAAGCAGGAAGAGATCTGTGTGGTGACCAAATATGTCTTCTACACTTTGGGTTTATATATCTTCAATTAGCATAGGAATTGTGATGAATTTCTATAGCCATACTGTTGTTTAGGCTGCACCATTCTGGAGACTTAAGACTTGACTTGGACTCTAGCTCAGAGACTTGAGACTTGACTCAGACTTGCATTTGATAACATGTGAACATCTCTAGAACACACACACACACACATACACATGCACAAAATCAAATTGAATTGAATGTGGAGGGACATGAAAAGGTCAAATCAAAGTAAATCTATTTACACAGCACTTAAAGGCTGCTCCTCTGTTATGTTCTTTCCCTGCACCCTAGGCTAGAGTGATAAATCTCCCTTAAACATTGCTTATGACTGACTCCTTGATTGATATCTGGCATCAAACCAAACTGTCTCTCTCTCTCCGCAGGTTCTACTCCTTCCTCATCAGCTCATTTAAAGAGTGTGTATGTCTCAATAGACTAAACTTAATGTATCAGACATTTCCTTTATGTATCAAATAATAAAAATAATAATCATAATGATCATAATAAAAATAATAATAGTTTGCCTAGACTTAATATATATAGGTAATTTCGGAGAGGAATTGCAGCAACAAACACGCTCACCACAACATTGTTTATCCCTCCCCCTTTTCTGTGAATGTGCTGACGTTGAAACCCCCCACGCCATTGCCGGTGGCAATTCTCAACCAATGAGCTTTAATTATTGTACAGCTACTGTATACAGTGTTTTTGTACACAGTGTCAGCCCGTAAACTGCATATTTTGAAACAAAAATTTAAGGGCTATAAACACATGCAGAGGGTGAGTCAACATGTCAGTGAGCCTTTTCAATGATAGGAATAGATTTACAATGGTCTTTTAACCATGTTTTAACACAAAGATCTTACCATTTGTACCTTTATGGCATGTATTCTAAATAATGCCATATGGGCATTAATACAGTCTGTGTGTATGGTGTGTGGGTGTGTGTGCGTGTGTGTGTGTGTGTGTGTGTGTGGGGGGGGGGGGGGGGTTGCGTGTGAAAAATAATTGCTTTGTTGAATAGTTGTCACCATTGTCACCATCATTGCTTTTTTTTCCCAGATGCCTGAACATTTTTAAATCAAGTAAATCAATGAGTTAGCTAAGAAACTACACTTGTAGTAGTACACGCATTAATAGAGACAAATGATTACGTAAAGACCTGATGTCAGTTTGACACTGGCTTTAACATAATTATCTACACCATCGTATGTGATGCACATGATATGAATTTTGTGTTAGAAAAACAGGCAGTAATGAATGACTCACTCTCCATTAGCTTCTGACCCGGCGTCTGCAGAAACATTGACTCACAATTTTCTCCTGCCGGGGACAGCTTTTATCCCAGTGGAATGCAACAGAAATTAATGAGGGCGAGTTTTGTGCTGAACATCCATTAATTTCTCAAATTAATTCTTTTATAAGTAAGACAAGTACATGCAATGTCAACAAGTTCATAATGAGGTGTAAAATTCTTAATTTTTGAGTCATTGATAAGTAATAACATATAGTGTAGCTCACATATTTGTATTGAACATACAAAATGCTGACCGCTTATGGTTATACTGTAAGGTTAGTAACACTTTACTGGAGCTACAGGCCAATAGCATAATAGGTCCGTAGAACAAGCGACCCAGATGCAAGACCAAGGTGTAGAGTTTATAATACAAGTCTTTGCAGGTCGAGACGCAGGTGCAAGATGCAGGTTGGAGAGGCAAGGGTCAATAACCAGCAAACAGATTCAGCAGGGATAAGGCAGTTCATAGTACGAAGTCCAAGCAATGGGTCAAAACTCCAGCAAACAGGTATATCAAGGATAATCCAAAACATAATCGTGGTATATGGAATTGACACATAACAATCTGGCAGGGAACTGGACAAACAAAGGGGTTTAAATAACACAGGTAACAAAATGGAATGGCAGTGAGGTGTGGGAAACAATCAGGAAGTGAAACAGGTGAAACAAATGAATGAAGTGAATGAACTGACAGGGTGGCTACGGTGTGCACAGAGGTAACAAAAACACGGAAATACTAACAACTTAGAACACAATACATAGAAAACACGAAACCTAACAAAGCATGCATCCTGTACTTGAGCAGTGATGTACTTTGTTAGAGAATGGCTAGAGAACCGGGCTTATAGCTCAAAAAGCAATGGGTTGATTCCCAGCATGGGTGCTCTCATTGTACCCTGGTCAATGGATTGTATTTTAGTTTATTATAAAGTGACTGCAAAACGCTGTGAAATGTAAATGTTACAGGTGTGGCATAACACCTGTCATAACTGGTTATGACAGCATATTACAGCTTGCAAAAGATGCCATTACACTTCATGACAGTGAAATAATGCTTGTCATGAGCTGTAATGTGCTTTCATGACTGGCAATGACTGGATGTGCAATTTATTTATTTTATCTATTTTATTCATTTATAGTTTTTGCTTGGCCTACATGTGCTGTAGTAGTCACAATAAAATAAAATAAAACATTTTATGAAAAACAAAGCAGTACATGAGCATAATTGTAATTGATCTCAATCTTTCTAAATCAGGTATAATTCAGGCAAGCATGTGGGCAAATGAAAGGGGAGTGTGAGCTACAGCTCTTAACAAAGTCCAAATGAGGAGATGAAGAGCATGTCATAGATGATTCCTGATCACTTTTACAAATGCATTTCCCAATATTTCCTATATGGCTCATTGTATCTGTATCAATCTATATCAATCTACATTATCAAAGCTTCAATGTGGAATACAAAGCAAAGTTTTTTTATCACACATCATATGTATTTGTATGGCAGTGACATTACTGTGAGTGAAATACAGTGTGCTGCTTGCAATGCAACTCTTCAATCAATGAATCACTCAAAATGCACTTTAACAGATTCTCACAGTTGCACTGTCACAGTGACCAGGATATAGTATATTTTTCAGAGGAAACGGAAAACACAGAAAACACCAACCGGGCAAAAAGCAGGAAATCAATTTGCTGACTCTCAATTTAACTGAATGGAATTGACTATCTCCTGGAAAAGTGTGTTATATCTTCATGTAACAACAAACTCCAAGCAACTCTTCCAGTTCTCATCTACCTCCATTTATTCTGTCGTGTCTAGGAAACGACGGAGTCCAAATCTTCAATTTGTCGAAAAACATCTTCGCGAGGGAAAAGACGACACCAGGCAGCAAGATCTTCAGGAAAATCAGACTTTATTAGCACACGTGCATAAAGCCGGATCAGCTCTCCAGAACTGAACCCCGACTGGCATTTGTACACCCATTTTATACACAGTTACTCCACCTACAACTCCTCCTCAAACCTCATTCTGGCAAATCACCCACACTTTTCTTATCGTAACTCCTCCCAACGCTCCTCCCACAACGTCATTGTGGCAAATTGCCAACGGTCCTTATGCTCTGCCAACTCTGTACAAAGTTCAGGGCATTCTGCCAACTACGTGTCCTCACTTCACCCCGCACCTGCTCTTGGCAAACTACCAGACCTCATAAAGTTCTGGATGCCCTCCCTCTAACACGTCATCCATACACGTCACTCTGTATCTTTCGCTTTATAAGACAAACTAAGCAGCAGTAATCATTGAAAATATACAGACAAACTAAACATTTCATTAATATTCACTTCTAATATACTTTTCTAATATACAGAAATACTAAACATTTGATTAATTATTCTCTTCTAAGGGAGTAAATGTACGTAGCATTCTTTGCTCTCATTTCAACAGTTTTCACTGTGGTTTCTTGCGTTTTCATAAGCTCAGCTATAATTAATGTTCTAGGTCAAATAGATACACTTCTGGCATAAAACATCGAGAGTCCCGGAGAAATCAGCTGTACAGTCATATCTTGCTCTGCCCGTGTCCTTGACAGTTTGGTCTACACAGTTCAAGACAGGCCCCCCCCCTGCCAGCTGGCTGGGCTCACTGTGTAATCCTAGCACAATTTAGCAGTTAATCAGTTTGAAACTATACAGGGTACATATCATACTTTAATACAGATATATTGATAAACTTTTAGCACACATCGTCGAGAGTTTTGGAGGAACCAGCCTGCTCACTAAGGCGGAGTCTGATTTTGACTTGTGATTGGTTATCATGCTTTTAGGAGGGAGATCTTTCGTTCTGTGAATTTTCCCCTACAATTCAGGGAAAGTCCAGTGAGCGTAGTCAAAAAACAAGCAATGTTCATACACGTGAAATCCAGCCAAAACCAAAGTACAGTACCGAGGGAGAAGGCAGTCTCGTAATCACTACACCATGCAAAAAGTCTGGTAGCCAGGAAAGCTGTCAGCGGGGCAGAAGTACAGGCGGACGGTAGGCAGGCTCAGGGTCGATGACGGCGTAAAAGTCGTGGCACAGGCAGGCAATGGTCAAAAAAACAAGTCAATAATCTTTGGTCAATAAACAGGCTTGGATCGTAATGAGTAGACAATGGCTTGACAAAAACGCTAAAGAGATGCACTGACGAACAGGAGGCAACAATTTTGCAAAGACAAGACATGAAACTGAGCTTTATATGTGTAGGATCCACACCTCCCACAATCCCACAGGACAATTCCGTGACGTCCACCCCGCATGACGTCTAGCTTGGTTCAGCCAATCCCGTAATGGCGGGAGCAATAAACTTTCCCGTATAAGAGCAAGATCTCGGGATCTTTCTTTTCCTCTTATTTTCGATGCACCCTTTTTGGCCATTCGCTTCTGCTCATCTGCTCCAAGACTGAATGCTAAATGCTGCACAGCACACTACCAGGCCTACGGACACACCTAGTTACCTTGCGGTAACTTCGTGGCCTATAGCGAGTGGAAACTGGTGTACGCGGAACACTACATCAGTTTACCCCTGCAAAGCTCACCAACGAACAACAGCAACAAACTTTTCCACCCGGAAAAAGGACCAGCGAACATCCTTCCAGCAACCGAGCGGACCAGACGACAATGCGCGGCTAAGACGGTGTTAGATTTTGGTGTTGTCTTAGTAATATATTTATTCACATTCTCAATAGTAAAAACCTGTACGTCTCCACTCCACTGTCTCTGTCTGGGTGTTAAGTACCCTTTTTCAAATGCAAACTCTACCCCAAAACTTAGGAGCCGAGAGCCATTGGAATGCAACCCCAGTGTCAGGGTTGGGAGGTAGTACCGGTTGTGGCCACCAGGGGTTTATTATTTTCACCTGGTGCTCATTAGTGCCAACCATTAGGGCTAGTCTACCTCCAGAAGGTATTTAAAGCCCTCTTTGACCATCGGTCGACGCTTTGGTGTCACTGTTCGCTCTGCCACCAAGCTAGTAAGCACACGGTAGACTCACTGTCAAATGAGTCAGGTATTGTGCTGGTTCTGGGTTTTGGCATTAAAAAAAAAAGGTAAGGAAGGTGTTCTGCTCGTTGTGTGCGTACACTGCAAACGCCTTCCTGTAGGTTCGTTTGTTTTTTTCTCTTTTGTTTTCGGCTCGTGTGAGCCTGTGGGTGAGAGGCGTTGTCCCCGGTATGTATTTTGGTTTGTGCGTTTTCCGGAGCTGCGACTCACGGTTGTTTATTTTTACCTAGTCTTTTATACTAGGTTGTACTTTTATTTTGGGACCCCCGGTCTGGGGTTACAGGGCTCGCCTTTTAGCCCTCATTTTGGTTGTGTTATTCGCCCTGGTTTTTAAGGGTTGTTTTATTTTCTTTATTTGATCGGAGCTGTCTCCGAGTTGTGTTCTGTTTCCTCTCCCTCCCGGGGTTTAGTGGCGGACACGTTCGCGTGCCCGCTTACAAGGGATTACCCTTAGTCGCGCCTGGCCCTCCGCCATTCCTCAACCTCATACCCAGGTGAATAGAAATTATAATGTGTAAAGAAGAGGAACTTCCTCCTGGCTAGATCCCCCTTTGTTTAGAAATTGTACTTAAACTGTGCCATGTTTCAATATCAGTGTGTAAGATTGGTGAAAGCTCAGGAAAACGTACACACTACCTGGAACCACGAATAAAGAGCTGAACTGGTCTTACACCCTCAAAATTCTTTCCTGAAACGCAAATCGAAGTACCAGCATCGAAACGGTTATAATATTGAAGAAGAAACAAGAAGTTCTTCAACAGGAACACCCCAGCTTTCCGCACCTCTCCAGGACATCATTCACAGCACCATTGCGGCTCCTATAAGGACAGCGCGTCTTTTGGATCCAATGCGTATGGACTCGTAAGACAACAAACATTCAGGCATAGCCAGTGTTTAGTCTAGTCTTAACTGTTTTTGTGAATCTGTGTTTCCATATTTGCCGTCTTATCATTGGAATTTATTTTGTTAGCTATATATATATATATATATATATATATATACGTGAATTGATTTGCTGTCTTTTGCGCATATATAGAGTAAACTACGCAAGTAGTCTTCTCACAGCTAACAATAACTAACACACCCACTTTACTTTCCTTTGTTCAAACGACACGCGCGCTTGCGCACGCCCACACACACCCACACACACCCTAATAACTTAAACTAACGGGAAGTTAGTAGGGTATCTGTTCTGTGTTTGTCCGTTTGTTTAATAAATATATTTTATGAAACCCGGTTTCTGTTTTGGCGTCACATAGACATGAGAGCCGAGTTAAAGCAGTCTTTCGAATAACTTCCAACCTTCAGGTTATCGGTATGTTTAATCATTAATATTGGTTATTTTAATTATTAATTAAAAGACTAAATTTGTGGTTAGATATTTCTGATAACAGTAATTTTATGAGACTGATTACTTTTTGCAGTTATACTGCTATATAACATTAATTGGCGCCCCGGTTTCGTAGAGAGTAAAATCCCTATGTTATTTGGCGGCCCATGCGAGGACCCTACATATGCAGGTGTACAGGTGTAGACAATTAGCTTGAGAGCAGCATGAGAATGGAAATCAGGTGTGGAGGATTGACAAGCTAACGAGGTAATTAGTAATCGTTAGCAATAAACCTATCCTGCCCTAGCGTTAGTAAATTAGTAAATTACATGCATAAGAAACATAAGGTAACTAGTATTACCCAATCCTGATCTAAAGTTAGTAGATTAGTAAGAAGACAAGGGAAATTTAAACAATTAGGGTATGAGTGACAGAAAGGGAGAGAGAGAAAGCAGGAATGCAAGGTTTGCAGAAAGACGAAAAAGTGTATGCTAAAAAATGAACAGAACCACATAACATGAAACAAACATAAATCATGACATAACTATAAACTATATAACATGACATGGCAAGATTAAGAAATGAATGGTAACAAGAACTAAACATGAAACATAACATGACAAGACAATGAAACGTAACAAGAAATAAAACATAAAAACATGGCAAGACTAGACTAACATAATACGTGACATGACAATAACGTAACAAAGACAATAACTAAACATGAAACATGACGTGACAAACATGAAACGTGACAGAATGTCCAGTTTCAAATTCCCATCTTTACCAATGAAGATATGAATCAGATACAAAAACAACTGAAAGAGCTATTATTCACCCATAACAATTTTCCTGCCTTTTAACAGTGGCATTTTGGCTACAGATCTATTTACGCAGAGGGAGAAATACAAAGCAGGGCAACACCATTCTGATCATCAGTGCTAACTTCCCAACCTGCCCTGAAGCTTCTAACTGCAGACCACATCAGGAAAAAAAGAAAAAAATCCATATAAATCCCATAGTCTATTACTTTGATCTACGGTGTAGCAAAGTGAAGATTGATGCTAAAGTTTAATGGTGTTATGAGCCATATCGAGATGAGTACGATGTAGCCCCAAGTCATGACATTTCCACATCTATTGCCTTATTCTATGAAACAGAGAAAGGGAGTAGAATTGCTAACAACAGCACAATGGCCACATTTTACCATCAAGCCACATAATGATGCAGACCAACTCTGGTCGAAAAGAATACAGAGAAAGTCCTCCATTGAATCCAAAAGTGAAGAATTATCTCTTCACTCTGTCTGTCAGGATGTATTAATTGATGTTTATCTATGTATATATTGTAGTACATCATATATCCTATGTATAATATGTAACAGCAGTATATCCTATAACAGTGGCATCCAACTCTATTACTGAAAATCCTGTTGGTTTCACTCTAACCGTAACAAAGCACACCTCATTCAACAGCTAAAGATCTGCCTTGAGCTGCTAAATAGTAGAGTCAGGTTTGCTAAATTATGGTTGAAATGAAAACGGTTAGTAGATCTCCAAAACACATATGTAACACATTACACAGAATATATAATATGAGGCATATATAAAAGCACATACAGTGGGGTCCAAAAGTCTGAGACCACTAGTGAAAATGCTTATATTTTGCATTATTTTCTAATTTACAAACTCATTACTAACTACATTTTCAGCATAACAATTTGAGTGAAAAGATGAAAAATGACATTAATTTCATAATTTCTTGGTATTTTGTGTGTCCACCCTTTGCTTTAATGGCAATGTTCAGTGGGTTTGAGGTCAGGTGATTGTGGATTGTCCAGCACTCCTTGCTCTTCTTTGGTCTTTGAGTAATTCTTGCAAAGCTTTGAAGTAACTTCAAAATCCTGAAAATTCTAGGCTGCATTTTCGAAAGGCTTCTTAACGTTACGATGTTCGTAAGTTACACACTAAGCTGGACCTTAATGTTTCAGCGTGTTTCCCCGAAACGTTTTTAGCTAAGTATACTAAGTATACTAAGTATAGTATAGTATAGCTAAGTATATATCACTCCCCTGTCTGCATGCTGCACCATTTGGGTGGTTTCGGAATTTTCCGGTTTCCCACAAATCCTTCTCAGTCTCACTTTTTCTTATTTCTGGTTTTTTTTTTCTCTAGTTCATGTTGTAGATAGCACGAACATACTAATAACAACAAACAGATTCTGTACAGTACTAATTATATTGACACACTGTCTGCCTTTGGTTTTATTTCAGGCTAGATATTGTTTATGCAAGAAATCAGGAACTATGATTTTGGGACTACATCTACATTATGCTATAGGGAAACCTTGAATGCCATTGCACTATTGCATAGTGAAATTATAGATCTTTACAAAACCGCCTGCAACTACAGTACATGTCAAACTCGGGTTCTACAGAAACTTTAAACGTTAACGTCAATTACAAACAAGCCCTCTTGAAAGATTTGTATGACACTGGAATACCAAACAATGCCCACGCAACTAGTACATAATGTCACCTAACAAGACATTCAAAATAACTTGCTGTCCTGCTTACATATAGATCTTAAAGACCATACTGAAAGGTTTGTAAAATAGTGCCACCCTTGACCGGCTCCAGATCAAAATTCCATTACAACTTCGTTGACAATGAAAATGCATTGGGCTTTTCAAGCGAACCTGAAGAAATTTCTTTTAACATTACTGTACCTTACGCTTGTGGTTCACTAGCTTGCATAGGTTTTCAAGATCAACCACAGGTAATGCAAGCAAGCATAGCAACAACTCAGCAGTCAACAAAATAAGAAAATATGTACTTCTGTTATGCTGATTAAACAGTGATTATCATTATACTGAGTCTGAAATACATAATTTGGCCAACACATCAGTTGGGATCAGTGGTGCAATCATTTTATTTGGCTTGATGAGCCTGAATTATTTAAACTCAAAGGCCACAACCTGAACTGTAACTAATCTCAGCAAGCTATGCTCCATGAAATACAGCGTAGGGCAGGGGTGTCAAACTGAATTCCCAGGGGGCCACAGTGTCTGTGGGTTTTTGTGGTTTTCTTTCAATCAGCTGCCAATTAAGGCCAATTAAGGCCTTGAGAACAAGGTGTGTGGATACTTTAACCAATCAATGACTTGAATGTACCCAGAACACCCCCAAAAACCAGCAGACACTACGGCCCTCCAGGACTGGAGTTTGACACCTGTGGCATAGGGTATTGCTATGATTGCAACTAAAAGGCGCATGGTATGGCACGTGAAACAACATTGGGTGTGTTTTAACTAAGGAATATCTTTCATATAGATAATTCAAATTGGCTATTCCCTTTGTCATTTTCATGATGCCATTTGGCAGACTCTTATTGTTCAAGAGTCCTTTGATGACATACACGGACTCCGGACTCAACTGGGCCTCGTCCAAAATTGTTTGTATGTGCGACTCAAGTGTGACTTGAGTCCGAGTCACTGACACATCTCTGCTCTTAGCGATACCTTATCGATGTTTTCAGCTCACTCCACTAGTGGCCACCACTGTTACGACCGCAAGCCTCTGAAATCAATTCTTAGTTACATCTCAATCTGTTAAGCAATATGTACACTAATAATTCTACAGTTGTAGTTGGCTAATAATATTACTAAAATACCACACTGTTTCCATGTACATCACGAAGGATGCTCTTTATTGAACATGTTGCCTAATTGCCTTTTAAATTATATTTTTAAACTGAAGATTTCCCGCTCTCTCTGTGGGTTGGAACGATGTTTAACCATAGTTCTTTCTTTGTTGGAAACCGTAGTTTCTTTATTCAGTGCCATGTCCTCTAACAATATCTCCATTTCAAAGCTGTGTGACCGCTTCTTTCTTTGTTTTTGTTTTTTTTTCTTTTCTCATGTTGTTGTTCGTGTTGGTGCATTTTGCTTGGTATGATTTTATTGAAAACACCAGCTGATCAGAGAAAATATTGAATTACACCAGTAATGTGATGGTACTTCTGGCAAATCAACCCTGATTGCAAAGTCATTTAAGGCACCATCCATCCATCCATCCATTATCTGAACCCGCTTATCCTGAACAGGGTCGCAGGGGGGCTGGAGCCTATCCCAGCATACATTGGGCGAAAGGCAGGAATACACCCTGGACGGGTCGCCAGTCTATCTCAGGGCACACACACCATTCACTCACACACTCATACCTATGGGCAATTTAGACTCTCCAATCAGCCTAACATGCATGTCTTTGAACTGTGGGAGGAAACCGGAGTACCCGGAGGAAACCCACGCAGACACGGGGAGAACATGCAAACTCCGCACAGAGAGGCCCCGGCCGACGGGGATTCGAACCCAGAACCTCCTTGCTGTGAGGCGGCAGTGCTACCCACTGCACCATCCGTGCCGCCATTTAAGGCACCATGCCAAATATATTAAAATAATGTATAATAAAATATGACATGCCTATGAAGGCGTATTGCTAGGTGGTGTAGCCACAAACGTATCACAAACCGTAATAATTTGGCGAAAATTATACATACGGTAGGATAATTTAGTTTGTAAGTTTTTAATTGTAGGGCATTTTACACAAGGTCAGCAAGGTTTGATGAAAAGACTGCTCGTCAATACAGGACTATTGCTCCCATCATCGTGCTGCCTCTGCGCAATTCTGCCACCTCAGTGGAATGCTCCCAGAACTGATGAGTTGAATTAGCACTGTATAAACCATGGGTGTTTGGTGTCTTTAATGATGATGTGGGAAATAGTTTGGTGTCATTAGTGGTGTAGTACACTGGTTGCTGAATAAAGATCTTATAGGAATAAACCACAGGTAATGCAAGTTACCTGTGAGTCAGCATCCAGCTGTAATACAAAGGTTAACCAGGTTTGTTGGACATACAGAGATAACATATAGAGGGGAACGTAGAATGGTTCGAGGAGACTCGCTAATACAACCTCCTGCGCACCGTTCGCATATAGCCATCAATCACGTCGTTGTGGGTAATCAAGATGGCGACCGCAGCGTCCACTGCTCAAGCGAGTCAAACTTTTAAACGTTTTAAACGTCTTAATCGCCCTACTTTTCAGCGTTTCAACTGCGGATTGCCTCCTATTTTAACTTTTCCACAAAGATGCGTGATTGTCATTGTTTTAATCTTTTGCCTGATCGCTTGCTCGTCACGCTGTCACTTCTTGCCTGACGATGGGGAGGGAATCTACTTCCCGACTGCAGGTAGCCAATATCTGCTGTTCTCCGGGTTCTTGGATATTGGCCGTGCCAGAGCCCCATCATCAGCTAGTAAGGATGGGGTCCCTACGTCGAGCTCTTCTGTTGGATTCATCTGGCTGACGCTGCTACTCCTCTTGGCCGGTGACGTTGAGCTAAACCCTGGCCCAGCTAGCCCAGCTAGCCCAGCAGCTAGCTTGGACTTCCCTCCACCTGCGCTGCTTTCTTCGGCGGGCCGTGGCGGTCCCGCACTGGCGGCGATTGGCCTGGTGTCTGGGTTGCTGGCTCCTCTGGTCTGCTTCGGTGGAGGTCTGCTGGCTGATTTGCAGTATCTTCCGGTATGCTGCGGCGGGACTGTTGAGGTGATCGCCGGACTGTCGGCCTATCCTGGCCTATCCTGGCCTGTCTGGGAAAATTTCCAACTCGGATGTTTCTATTGCCGGTTTTAATTTGTTTAGATCTGATAGGAGAGCTAAAGGAGGCGGAGTGGCTATATTTGTCAGGGAACACCTAGCCGTACGGGTCCTTGTGTCCTCCACCGTTCCGAAATGTTTTGAGTGTTTAGCTTTAGATGTTTGTTTGGGTGGTGACGTCCATATTGTGGTTGCTGGTGTTTATCGCCCACCCTCTGCGCCAACATCAGCATTAGATGAGTTGGGGAAGGTGTTATCTATGTATGCCTCTTCCGAATTGGTGGTGCTGGGCGATTTAAACATGGACTGGCTCTCTGATAGCTCTACTAGTCTTAAACAGCTCTGCTTAGATTTAGATCTATCTCAACTTATTTTACACCCCACAAGACCAAATGCCAAATCTCCATCTAGATCCACCCTAATTGATATCATATTAACTAATAGGCCATTTAAATATCCTCAGTGCGGGGTGTTTGCACCAGGCATTAGCGACCACTGCCCTATAGCTTGTGTTAGATTAGTCAAAGCTAATAAATCCAATGGTCACCTCATCACAAAGCGTAATTTTAAAGATTTTATAGAACAAGGCTTCCTACATGATTTATCCCACTCTGATTTAGATAAATTATGCTTAATCCCTGATCCCGAGTTAGCTTCTGACCACTTCTCCCATATTTTTAATTCCATCACTAATAAGCATGCTCCTTATAAAAATCTCAGAGTAAAAAATCGCTCTAGTCCCTGGATCTCTGAGGAAGTCATCGAAACCCTTCAACTCAGAGACTCCGCCTGGACTACTGCCAGATCTACTGGTAATCCGACAGACTGGTTACATTTC
Source organism: Conger conger (assembly GCF_963514075.1). Taxonomy (NCBI): domain Eukaryota; kingdom Metazoa; phylum Chordata; class Actinopteri; order Anguilliformes; family Congridae; genus Conger; species Conger conger. The sequence continues at coordinate 40,258,246 of NC_083768.1, read as the reverse complement.
AGGAAAATGCGGAATAAAAGTACTAGTATAGTCAGGAAAGCCAAATCTGATTTCTATTTATCTTCATTTGCAAATGCCCAAGGAAACTCAGCCAGTTTTTGGAAAACTGTAAAATCACTTAAATCTGGATCCACCTCTACTCTCCCACCTCAAATTAGCTATGAGAATGATGTAATTTCAGACAAATCAATAATGTGCGACGCATTTAACCAACATTTTGTAGCTTCTGGCCTTCTATTCGATAGGCTATCAGCCAATACGGTCTCGCAGGGACACGTCCATGACCCGTCATTGGCCGAAAACCTCTCGGTCCCCCCCCCTCCTGCTAATAGATTCTCTTTTAGACCGGTTAGTGACTATGAAGTTTTCATGGCACTCTCCCATCTGAATATTAAAAAGTCTAAGGGTGAGGATGACATAGCCCCTTATCTTTTGCGTCTCAGTGCTCACCTGGTCGCCTCCCCGCTTGCTCACATTTTTAATCTAACTTTTATCTCCGGTGAAATCCCAACGGTCTGGAAGTCCGCGCAGGTCGTGCCCCTGCTTAAAGGGGGTGACACCAGTGACCTAAACAATTATCGTCCCATCTCTAGACTGTGCTGCCTAGCTAAGGTTTTAGAAACCCTGGCAATTGAACAGCTGCGGGCTTTTTTAGACGCATACAATATCCTACACTCACACCAATCAGGATTCAGACCCGGTCATAGCACTGTTACTGCCACTTCCCTCGTCATTAATGATATTGTGAATGGTCTTGATAATCGCCAACATTGTGCTGCCCTCTTTGTCGACCTGTCTAAGGCCTTCGACACTGTTGATCATGGTATTTTGTTAAGTATGTTAGCTTCCATTGGCCTGGATGACCTTTCTCTTAGTTGGTTCTCTAACTACTTGTCTGGGAGAAAGCAGTCAGTTGTTGCTGGCAATCTTAGATCCAGCTCTTTATCTGTTGTTAAGGGTGTCCCACAAGGGTCCATTACTGGTCCAATTTTATTCACTCTTTATATAAATAATATTCTTTTCCCTTCTGTACACACTAATGTCCATTATTATGCGGACGATACAATAATTTATTGCTTTGGTCCCACCCCAGCTCAGGCAGCTGCAAGCCTGCAGTCAGCCTTCGACACATTCCAACGATCTCTGCATGATCTCAAATTAGTCTTAAACTCAAACAAAACTAAATGGATGTTTTTCTCTCGATCGTCAATTGTTAACAATAGCCTTTCTCTCCACTCTCTGCAGGGAGAACTAATTGATTGTGTCGACTCATTTAAATATCTGGGTATTTCGCTGGATACCAAGCTCTCTTTTCGCACACATATTGAACATCTTATAAAGAAGCTGAGGGTTAAAATTGGCTTTCTTTACAGGAATAAATCCTGTTTTTCTCTTCAAACCAGGAAATCCATTGTTCAGTCCCAAATTATGTCTGTTTTTGATTATGGTGATATTGTGTATATGCATGCTTCTCCAGCCATTTTGAAGCTGCTTGATGCTGTGTATCATAGTGCTCTGCACTTTGTAACGGGTGATGGTTTTCTTACTCACCGATGTGTTTTGTACGAAAAATTGGGTTGGTCGTCCCTAACTGCACGAAGAGAGCTACATTCGCTTCTATTCATCTATAAAGCTCTAATTGGTAAACTCCCATCATATTTATCCTCGCTCCTCATTCACAACTCTATGAGTTGCCGAACACGCTCGCAGTCACACATCAGATTGCTCATTCCGCGCGTGAGGACAGAATATGGAAAGTCTGCTTTTTCTCACTATGCTCCGGATAAGTGGAATAGGCTCCAGGACACTCTAAAATTGGATCGTTTTGTTTCTCTAGACTCTTTTAGAGTGCTCCTCGTGGGTACCATGATTGAGAACTGCTCGTGTTTTACCTGATTTTTAGTGTCTTATCACTTATTATCTGTTTGTTTATAACTTATTTTTTGTCTGCTCTTATCTTGTCTGTTGCAACCTGTATCTTTTATATACGTTTTTTGTAAACAGGGCACCCTTGAAAATGAGAGCTTGCTCTCAAGGGACTTCCCTGTATAAATAAAGGTCAAATAAAAATAAATAAATAAATTAATATCGCACCTTTCCACGTAATTATATTTCTGCATTGCACATTATTGAATAAATTGTATTCATTTGAACTTGCATCCTCTTGGCTTACACCACTGCACACTTAGCAGTTTAGAGTCCGAACACACATAGACAACCTAGGATACCTGCACCTCGTAGTCACTCGCCTATACACCAGTGCCGTCACAAGATACATACTAAGTGTATCATTGTAGGCTATACATGCCACAGGTACGTCCGCGTCTATACAAATAGATAGCGATCTTATAGAGCCACACTATTGGCGGACATTTGCAGTTCCTTTTGTTGAACTGTTAGAACAGAAGAGCAGTTGAACTTATCTTTTGGAGTCAGATAAACAAGAACAAAATTAAATTAACCCTGTTCCAGTAGCATTGGTCAGACTACACGCGTTTCCTTCACCTCTCGGATACTTCCGCCTTTTGGTGTATTTGGGGGGTTTTGTCACGTTTCATGTTTGTCATGTCATGTTTTATGTTTAGTTATTGTCTTGGTTATGACATTGTCATGTCACATATTATGTTAGTCTCGTATCACCACGTTTTTAGGTTTCATGTTTAGTTATTGTTACAATTTAATTGTTAGTCTTGCCATGTCATGTTATATAGTTTATTGTCATAGTTTTGCAAACTTGTTATGTCACAATTTATGTTCCATGTTATGTTGTACTGTTCATTGATTTAGCATACAATTTTCGTGTCTTTCTGCAAACCTTGCATTCCTGCTTTTTCTCTCTCCTTTTCTGTCACACCCTAATTGTTTCAATTTCCCTTGTCTATTTACTAACCTACTAATGCTAGATCAGGATTGGGTAATACTAACATTCTAATCATGTGTTCATGTTACCTTACGTTTCTTGTGCATGTCATTTACTAATTTACTAATGCTAGGGCAGGATAGGTTTATTACTAACGATTACTAATTACCTTGTTAACTTGTCAATCCTCCACACCTGATGTTGTCCATCGCCTGCCTGTACCACGACTTTGCCTGCTGTTTTTGTGCTTTTGCCCCGCGGAGCAGACTTCGGTCTTGACTCTTGCACCGTCATTGACCCTGAGCCTGCCTACCGTCCGCCTGTACTTCTGCCCTGCTGACAGCTTTCCTGGCTACCGGACCTCCCGCATGGTGTACCGACTACGAGACTGCCTTCTCCCTAGGTACTGCGCATTGGTTTTCTGGCTGGATATTTACGTGTATGAACATTGCTTGTTTTTGACTATGCTCTCTGGATATTCCCCAAATAAAGCCCTGACGGGACTTTACTACACTACTGTTTCTGAGTCGTGCATTTTGGGTCCAAACCCCCCACGTCTCAGGTTTCTTACAAATTATATGAATAAATTCCCACCCGTGATGAATGCAATATTTTTAAGTATTCCTGCAGTGTTTTATTCATAAAGAACACTACTTTCTCTCATAACGCAGTCAAGCAGTCGCTGCATGGAGTGAATAATCGATCATAGAGTGAGTTGATGGGCCTAGCAACATTGCACGTAAAAGCTATCCCTTATGCAACCGCCTTAAGGGATTGTTCGGGGAACACAACTAGAAAAGTAAACAACTTTAGTATGGTATACCTTTTGAGTCTTTGTAAAAGACACTGTTATCCTGTTATCATGTTTATTCCCAGGCTTACATGAAAGAAACCCTGAAGATTTTTAATGTTGTCTCAGACTTTTGGACGCCACTGTACATGAATGTAATAATTTTCACGCTTCACAATGCATATCCATCCATCCATCCATTATCTTAACCCGCTAATCCTGAACAGGGTTGCAGGGGGGCTGGAGATCGCTAGTCCATTGCAGGGCACACACACCATTCACTCACACACTCATACCCACGGGCAGTTGAGAGTCTCCAATCAGCCAAACCTGCATGTCTTTGGACTGTGGGAGGAAACCGGAGTACCCGGAGGAAACCCACGCAGACACGGGGAGAACATGCAAACTCCACACAGAGAGGCCCCGGCCGACCAGGATTCGAACCCAGGACCTCCTTGCTGTGAGGCGGCAGTGCTACCCACTGCACCATCTATGCTGCCCACCATAATGCATATATTCATTTTTTGTGGTCAGTGTATCTCTGTGTGTGTGTGTCTAACAATAAAAGCTATTTAACATAGTGCATCTGCATGACTTCCTTCACATGGAAATGCAGTCCTAAATTTGTTCCCTGAATCAGTGTGAAATTCAATTAGTGTAGACTGAATGTAGTATGAATGACTTGCCTCCTTCTTTTTCTTTCCCTATTGAAAACAGCCTGAGAATTCTATTCAGTTCCAATACACCATACGTACAAGCAGATTGTACCATCAGCCTTTTGGCTCCTGATTAAAATGTGGTTGGTCCAGGTAAGCGGAACTAATTCTCTGTGAGTGTGTGCTGTGTCTGTTGCACACCTCTTTCACTTACAGCATGCTGTTGCACTGCTGGTGGTCGAGATTATATGCTTTAAACATCCAACCAAATATAATATCTGTCATATTTTTCAATTATGGAAAAACAACTTTAATATCTGGATGTAAACTTGGGTTTTCTTAAAAAAAAATTGGAAACCTTGGTCAACACATCTCTTAAAGCAGGGTCAAAGCTCTGTACAGTACATGGATTTGTCGTCTTATACCTTGGTAATGACATTTAAAACACGGTCAAAAGATCACGGTAAGACCGCAGGGCCACTTCATCACTGTGCCACTCCAGAGGCCTTTGGCGCATTCATGGTTTTATCAAAAGGAATCAAGAAGAATCCATTGCAGTGTAATGTGCAAGATGGAGCCTATTGAACCATTCTCAAACCCACTAAAGTCTGTCCTTTCATTTTTAAAGACCACAAAGATGCCGTTCACCTTTCAATGTTTAGACCGCTGCAGTCCTGAAATACAGTTACGTGCAGGGTCATTGCTCCTGCGGTGAAAGGTGGTGATGATTCTACAGGGTGGGGGCACAAACATGGAGGTGGGGGCAGAGCAATATTCTTTCAGGTGTCCCACAATTCTTAGCTATGCCCCTGGTTACCGGCGATCCACCTCTTTGAAACAGCCACAAAGCCTACAAGGCTAGATATTGTCCTTTTAGCAATTTGTTGATACACAAGAAAAAAGACGGAACGGCTGCTGTTTAGTTCTTTTAAAATGGCTGCCCTGAAGAGAAGGGACAGGAAGCTGGCCATAGGAGGAAGAGAGGAGATGCTCCACTTTATCGGCCAATAATATGTCTTAAGCTCACCTGGGTGTCAGGTTGCTTTTATAAAAATTGTTTTTTAAATGATAATATAATGCCTGCCATTTAATATATGGTGGAAATACCTGGTCCTCCCAGGTGACCTGGGCTGGAAGAGTGTCAACCCCTCGCCCCCTTGTTACAGGAGTCCCCCAGGGCTCAGGCCTCGGTCCCCTCCTCTTCTCCATTAGAACAGCATGCCATATCATTGTTATGCCGATGACACCCAACTCTTTCTCTCCTTCCCCCCATCCAACACACAGGTCCCTACCCATATCTCCACCTGCCTGAGAGACATCCAGAGCTGGATGGGCAACCACCATCTAAAGCTCAACCCAGGTAAGAAGGAGGTAATCTTCATCCCTGCTCTTCATCTCCATTCTCCAATTTTTTCCATCTCACTAGGGGATACCACAGTGACCTCCAGTGAAGGAAACCTCAGAGTGGTGATGGACAACAGGCTGTCATTCTCCGAGAACATCGCTATAGTCACCCGGGCATGCAGGTTCTTCCTGTACAACATCCGGAGAATCCGACCCTTCCTCACCCCCTACTCCACTCAGCTCCTTGTACAAACAATGGTCCTATCCTGCCTGGACTACTGCAATTCTCTGCTGGCTGGCCTTCCAGCATCCGCCATAAGACCCCTACAACTGATCCAGTACACTGCAGCCCGTCTGGTATTCAATGTTCCCAGACATTCACATGTCACCCCCCTGCTCAGCGACCTTCACTGGCTGCCTGTTATAGCTTGCATCAAGTGTAAAACTTTGGTGCTCGCATACCAGGCAGTTAAGGGATCAGCCCCTGTATATATTCAATCACTTATCAAGACATATACACCAGCAAGACCCCTCCGTTCCACTACTTCGGGACACCTGGCACCTCCCCCTTGCTGCACCTGGACTTTTCAGTCATGACAATTGTATCTGGTCACGCTAGAACTCAAAACCGTACTGTCCTCTCGGGTCCTCTTCACACTTGTTCCTGTGTTTGATCTGCACTTCGTTGTATGTCGCTCTGGATAAGAGTGTCTGCTAAATGCTTTGCAATGCAATGTAATGTAATGTAATGTAATGTAATGGTGCTTCTCTTACACTACAAGCACTTCACAGTGATGAGGGGGAGTCTCTCTTCAACCACCAGTTTAAGTAGCCGATTTAACAGTTAAATCATGTGTCCTGGGTTTCTTTTTCCGCTAAGCAAACACCAGAACATCAGGGGCCTCATTTATAAAACTGTGCATAGGATTCACGTCAAAAGGTTGCGTACGCATGAAACCCAGGATGTGCGTACGCACAAAAATATTCTGATTTATAAAACAGTGCACACGCACACGCATGCCAGTTTTCCTTTATAAAACACAATCAACTCTAAATGTGGCGCACCATTGCCAGCTTCATGTCCCGCCCACAGTTGCCTATAAATAGGCAGTGAAACACCCTTAATGAATATGCATTTCACGAAGATGACAATGGCAAACGCTGAAAAGAAGGCCAAGAAAAGGGATTTCAGCCATTTGATTGCCTCTGAAAAGCTACAGGTGTGGGAATTATCCTGATTGATTGTAAATGACGAACAGTTCTGCACAACAAATGTGATGATGACGATGATAATAATAATAATAATAATAATAATAATGATAATAATACACGTTATTTGTCTAGCACCATTGAAAACAGTTACAAAATTAAGAGATAAAATGAACAAAAATCCATAACAATAAACACATTATAAAACATAATATCCATCCATCCATCCATCCATCCATCCATCCATCCATCCATTATCTTAACCCGCTTATCCTGAACAGGGTTGCAGGGGGGCTGGAGCCTATCCCAGCATACATTGGGCGAAAGGCAGGAATACACCCTGGACAGGTCGCCAGTCCATCGCAGGGCACACACACCATTCACTCACACACTCATACCTATGGGCAATTTAGACTCTCCAATCAGCCGAACCTGCATGTCTTTGGACTGTGGGAGGAAGCCGGAGTACCCGGAGGAAACCCACGCAGACACGGGGAGAACATGCATACTCCGCACAGAGAGGCCGACGGGGATTCGAACCCAGGACCTCCTTGCTGTGAGGCGGCAGTGCTACCCACTGCACCATCCGTGCCGCCTAAATAATATATGAATATGATAATAATATATGAAACTATACACTCGTATCTGCCCAACTGACGCATTGTAAACGGCATCAGTGCAGCGTAATTTGTCCGACTGTTCACCATATTATTTATGAGAATACATTTCTCAAACAATACTGCTGGAAGTATTGTTTAACAATTTGTCTATATATTTGAGGGATTATTTTTATATTTATCATCCTAAATCATATTGTTTGGGCAATTGTTTATTCGTTGTAAGAGAGACTTTTATCCGTTTTTGCAAATTAACTCTTCATATATGATACGTGTGAGGTAATATTTCGATTTATTTTACACAGTGGTATCAATTTCACACCATTTCTCTCGTTTCATCCCATTGCCGTCGGAGTCGCAGTTTCTCATTTCTCCAGTTAATGTGCGTACGCATGGGTCAGAGTTTCCGTGGAGGACCGCACATTTTCCCGTCAAGTTCGTTTTTTATAAATGCCAAAGTTTGCTTAGAAAGTGGCGTACGCATTATTTTGTGCATACGCAACATTTATAAATGAGGCCCCAGAACATTATCTCTGCCAGCTTTCAGTCTGCCAGAATTTTGGTAATTGCTGCATAGCAGTCTAGTGGCTGGACCATTCACCAGCTATTTGGCATTCTTTAACAGCCAATCCTTATCTTAACTACCTCACCTCAAGTATCCACCAGAGGACCACTGCAGAGCTGATCTGAACACTGCCCACTAGTGGTCCACCGTCTGCACAGTGGTCAGCAAACCAGCCAGTAGGCACTGTGTGTTCACTGGCTGGGTTAGGCCAAACTGGTTGCCGATTGCCAATGATTCTCCAGGGCTCTTATACTGTGTCTGCACCACTTGCGCAGTCCTGTATGGCAGGTACTGCAGCCACCAGGAGGGGGCTGTGGCACTGGGGCAGGCCTGTGGCTCCATCAAGCAGAAAACTAGAAGAAGAAACCGCAAGCAGTTCAATGGGCCATTTCAATCAAAGCCATTGCTCCACAACATTACTCATTTGCCTGGTCCCTCGGTGCCGCTGTGTTGCGCAGTTGGCATGGTGATACAAGTCCCCTCGTGGTTGATTAAGGCTCAGAGAATGGCTGCAAAATGGCCCCCACAAAGAGAAATTTCTGAAACAGTGCATACTTAAATTGTGAGCCATTTAATGCCATTAGTTTAGATTGTTTCTCGCACTTTCGACCGACCGTGAAGCCCTGGGATATTAGCGTTGTCTCGGATTGTGTAGATAAATAAACCTCTGTGATACTCAGTCCCAGTACAGGAGGCTTATCTGCCTGATAACGGCATCAATTCTCCTCTCTACTAGTAAACACGTCAACTGGAAAGATTATATTGAGAAACGCAATGCACTCATTTGAGATCAAAACAATTAACACGAAGACTTGTGTATGGTAATTAGGCCCCAGTGGAGTCCAGGCTGCATAGAGAAAGGACAGAGTAATGAATTCCTGGAAATAAAAGATATTTTAAATGAATCTATAAAGCCTACAAAAAGCTAATGAGGCTACACAATGCTGTAGAATTGATATGCAGTTTATGGTAAGCCAGAAGTCATGGTTTATACATGAATCTCCCAACTAATAGCTACTGATTTTCTTTGAACCAAGACCATTGTAAAAGTGTTTGTCATGATGACACATACTGAAGAATCAAATTTGGTTAGGAAGGCAGGAGACAATGTATTCATGATTATGCATTATGCTTATGTACTGCATATGTATAAAAGCTACAAAAAAACTGCAATTACAGCTATAAACAAGGAAGTACATTATGAAAGTACATACATACTGTATGTGTGTGAGTGTGTATCATATGATTAAAATAATTTGAAAACTGGAAAAACACTAGTACAATGGTTAAATAGTCATATAGTGTGAATAGTCTATAAACAGATCTGTTTTACAGGCACATTCATGGAGAAATACAATCATTTCCCTTTTAGACACATCCTTGAGTGTCTTTTCCGATGTCTGAGAAACTGCTAAGTGGCAATGGGCCAAGTCTGATATTGATACATTAAGTAAGAATGGGATCTGAAGTTTATATTGCAGGGCTGCAAAAGGGTTAATTAACACTGTGGGGAACTGTATACTTTTAAACATTTAGAATGCAAAGTTCTCAGTTCACTGGAGTTGAGTTGGTCACAGTGGGGAATGCATACATAATGTGTTTTGTTCATCTTGTCATCACCAGAACTGCAGTTCAGGTAGAGTTGTCTGAGAAGCCTAGAGGGGGAGGTAAAAAGGAGAAATTCAAATCCCCCTTGTGTATATGTGAATAAATAATACATTGCCAACAATCTGCTGACATTTGAATGTGAACGTAGATGCTTATGTGCATTTGCGGGCAGAATGGCCTGTTCCTCTGTGAAACGGTGGTGAATCAGCCATTTTACTGCTCTTTCGCTCACCAGGCATGGGTTTAATGGGACAGGAGGGAAGAGCGTGAATGCAAAGTAAATGAACACTTTCACACATTGAGGGAAAAATACAGATGGCAAATTGTATTCCAGAGATAAACCAACATTTGTCAACTGACAGTGTGTGAAAGCATGGCATACCTGCATCTCTGAATACATGAATGCTACAAAATGCTACCATGTGAAATTTGTTCTAACCGAAGAGTAGGCCGAAAATTCAATAATTTATCCTTGATTTTACTCAGACATGTCTATCTATCTCATTCAGCAATAGCAATTCACTAACAAAATCAACTGTGTTTTTAACACAAAAGTCAAACATGCATTTAAGTTGGTCAGAGTTGAGGACTGTTAGTACTGCTACTACTGTCAAAGGACACAAGTATTGATTCTATTCTAAGGAATTATTTATTTATTTTTATTACAAATTAAAAAGGTAAAAAAAAAATAGTGGAGATATTACCATTAATACCCAGTGGATCAGCTGCATGAAATGACTTGCCTTGAGAGAACCTGTGCTGATCTTAGTTTGAGTACTCACAAGTACATTAAGCCTTCTGGAGGGAGTCAGGGGAAATGATCATGTGAAATGATTTTACACATGGAGCTCACCCTTTAATCCTGCAGCCTCCTTCTGATAGGCTGCCAGCTGGATAACAGACACAGAGCATTGTGGGATATCATGAGCTGCTGCCTTTTCTGTTCTTCAACATATGATAAGAAAGCACAGAAGATAGGATATACTTTATTGCATTCAAATGCCAGTGACCAATAAATGGCAGGAGTATAGCTAACCTCAAATGCATGTCTTTTGGGGTGGGAGGAAACCGGAGTACCCAGAGGAACCCCACACAAGCATGGGGAAACATGAAAACTCCATGCAGAGAGGAATCTGACTGGCTTAATTAAACCACATTCCCACCCCCCAAAGCAAACATACCTCAAATCTCAAATAAAAGCTACTTAAGGAAAATGACCAGAAGCAGAACCTTGATTTAGAAAGATTTAGATATAAATCAATGGGAAAAAAGGAAATCAAAGATCTTTTACTGAATACATTTAGAGATGTATTCAATCCTATTATATTTAATCCATGTGGCAGTGCATAGCATTTTTGCAAGCATTTACCATTGACGAGCCAAAACATTATGCCTAATGCAGCTCTGACCCACCGAGGCATGGACTCTACAAGACCTCTGAAGGTGCCCTGTGGTATCTGGCACCAAGACATTAAGCAGATCCTTTAAGTCCTGTAAGTTGGGAGGTGTAGCCACCATGGATCGGACTTGTTGTTCCAGCGCATCCCACAGATGCTTGATCGGATTGAGATCAAACCATTCCTGAGCAATTTGTGCGTCATGGCAGGGAGCATTATCCTGCTGAAAGAGGCCACTGCCATTGGGGAATACCGTTGCCATGAAGGGTCAGCAACAATGTTTGGGTTTCACACTTTCTCCGCCGGCTTGTCTTCCCTCAGCGCATCCTGGTGCCATCTCTTCCCCAGGTAAACATTGAGCACATACGTGGCTGTCCACATGATGTAAGAGAAAATGTGTCTTGGAAACCTCCCATTGCTCCTAGGTCGAGTTGCGATGCTTACGTGCCCATTGTTGGCACTTTCAACAGTGGACAGGGGCTAGCATGGGCACTTTGACCAGTCTGTGGCTACACAGCCTCATACGCAGCAGGGTGCAATCCACTGTGTGTTGTGACACATTCCGCCCAGAACCATTGGACCCAAAATGCACGACTCAGAAACAGGGGTGTAATAAAGTCCCGACAGAGAGTGTAGTCAAAAAAACAAGCAATGTTCGTACACGTAAAATCCAGCCAAAACCAAAGTGCAGTACTGAGGGAGAAGGCAGTCTCGTAATCGGTACACCATGCAAAAAGTCTGGTAGCCAGGAAAGCTGTCAGCGGGGCAGAAGTACAGGCGGATGGTAGGCAGGCTCAGGGTCGATGACGGTGGTTCAGGCAGGCAATGGTCAACAAAACAGAAGTCAATAATCTTTGGTCAATAAACAGGCTTGGATCGTAAAGGGCAGACAAATGGCTTGACAAAAATGCTAAAGAGGTGCACTGATGAACAGGGGGCAACAATTTCGCAAAGACATGATGTGAAACTGAGTTTTATATGCAGGTGTAGACAATTAGTTTGAGAGCATGAGAGAATGGAAATCAGGTGTGGAGGATTGACAAGTTAACGAGGTAATTAGTAATCGTTAGTAATAAACCTATCCTGCCTAGCGTCAGTAAATTAGTAAATGACATGCACAAGAAACGTAAGGTAACATGAACACATAGTTAGAATGTTAGTATTACCCAATCCTGATCTGAAGTTAGTAGATTAGTAAGAAGACAAGGGAAATTAAAACAATTAGGATGTGAGTGACAGAAAGGGAGAGAGAGAAAGCAGGAATGCAAGATTTGCAGAAAGACACAAAAAAGTGTATGCTAATCAATGAACAGTACAACATAACATGAAACATAAATTGTGACATAACAAGTTTGCAAAACTATGACAATAAACTATATTTTAAATGACAAGACTAACATAATACGTCACATGACAATAAGATAACCAAGACAATAATTAAACATAAAACATGACATGACAAGCATGAAACATGACATAATCAACATTAATCGCTTCATCTGTCAGTGGTGATAATGTTTAGGCTCATTGGTGTATATAAATACACTGTTTTTGATAAACTTCAGTGACGACCACACTCATGGTGAAAAACCATGAGTCCTTGCAATGTTTCGAACATAAGTAATATCACTCAATATTAGTTTTATCTGTTTTGTGTCTCATAGCCTGCTGCTCTCAGTATCACTGAGATGCTGTGTATTCTGAAAGGCTGTTTGAGAGAAAGTGTCTTTCTTCAACAAGCAAAGGCTGACCTTTGAAAAAAAACAGGCTAAACATAATCATTTAGACGTTCATTGTAGAACAGTAAATCATATTTGAAGGCCAAAAATGTAGTGGCATCTGATTTTTTTGTTTGTTTTTTTTCACAGAAAAATCAGGAATTATAATGGCTTTGGTTATTTTTGGAACAACTGTACAAGTGTGTGTTCATTATCGCACACAAACAAAGAAATTCAGGATTGTGTAATCACTCTCAGTGAACAGAAGGGAAACGTGTCAGTTTTGTAAAAACGTATTCTATCTTTGAAAGGTCCTTTGGGTTTCCTGCCTGTGGCAGTTGTATCTAGACCTTACAGTTTTTCTTATAATACATTCTACGCGCTACCTTTCTATTATAAACAGGATTTGTCACACATTTCTTTTTTAATTGCCATGTCTTTACACAGATGATTAGATTAGTTTTAACTTCCTCCTTTTTAATTAGATAATTTGTCTAAATATAGCTATGAATATCAGGCTTTTTCAGTATGTAACATATGCATTTATGAATCATTATGAGTCAACATTACCATTCCAAAGATACAAATACACAAATGAACACTTTTGCGTGCACACACACACGCACACATGTACTCTCTCTCTCTCTCACACACACACACACACACACACACACTCACACATGCGATCATGCTCACACACGCGCGATCATGCACACACACACACACACAGAGGCATATTTGATCCTTAGTTCCAATTTGCAAGTAGCTATCATATTTTCCCTGTTTCTCAGGCTGAACTCTGAGTGTTTTAGAAACATTTTCTAGAAGGTCATGCTCTAGACTGTAGGGTTAATCGTCTTGTCCAAGTAACTTAACTTCTGCTGTCAAACTGCTGTCCGTGCTTGGCTGGCATAGCCTTCAGGCTTCCTCCCCGTTCCCCTTTGATTCTTTATCCCTGTCTGTCATTTTTATATTAAACATTGAGTACACTTGTATAATGGAGAGCATCAGCTGGTACAGCACTGGTTAAGTTGAATAATTTGTTCACGTCAGACAAATTGGTGGGCGACTCACGAGCAGGAAGTCGGCCTGCTCTGTGATCTTTCTCTCTCTCTCTTCCTTCCTTTCACCCCTCCTCTCCCCAGTCCCCCGCTATGCCGCTCTCACCCTCGGTCCCCCTGCACCCCAGCAGATGGGCCATGCGGGTTCTCTGCCCCTCCCAAGCCTGAGTCCATGCCCCATTTTCGGTGACCAGCCCTTAGCATGGGCATCTGTCTCTTGTCTAAACTGGCAAACACCTGTGACATCACCGTCCAACATAGCAAACATAGAACATTTTGAAGCCGGCAAATAAAGGGGCAGACAGAGCGTAATTCAAAACACAGGCAAAGTTCAGTCCAAACAGGGCAGAGGTATAGAAATAACGAACTAACCACAAGAACTGAAAAGGACAGACAGGCTCAAATATACTAACAAATATACGAATGATAATCAGGTGCAAGTGCTGGGGAGTGCTGATATTCCTCTATGACTCTATTATTTTCATTGTAATGCCTTGAATGTGACAGTGATTTTTTTTCTTCTTCAGAGCATTAATTACTAGAAAGAAGACACGCAATTGGTACATTTTAAGTACATATAGCAACAAATTACAAAATATAATCCAAATATTGATTTCTAGAAATTAATCAACTCCTGCGTTCCTCTGAAAATAATCTATGATTCAAAGATTCAAAGTTGATTCAAAGAGAATATTTGATTGAATCCTCAGCAGCCTGCCCAGTGGTACATGTTGTTTGAAGTAGATCACCATAGTTACAGTACCTTATAGCAGGTATTAATGCATTGTGTGTTGGAAGCCTTGTCAGTGCGTAGGTCAAGATAATGTTCTCGGTGCTTCCTGTCTTTGAATTTCCTTTTTGTTTTCTTCCGCATTTGCCAATCATTATCTCTTCTTAAAAACTTAGTTTTTGGGCTGAATTTCCTGTCTTTTCCAGCTTTTGCCAACCATTATGACATTATCTCACTTTAAACGTAGTCTTTGTGTTGAATATAGTCTAATGTGCAGACAGAAGAGTGCATGTATTTTGCTGAAATTAATCACAGTATATATTCACAGTATATATTTTTTGTATCTGTGCATATTGCTCTGCCAGTGGGCAGGGTGGTTGATGGGACTTTTAATGGAAAGAGAGCTGAAGAAAGGAAAAAGTATAACCACTTTATTTCACTTGGTGTTTAAGGGGTATTAATTTTTTTCCGATGAATACTGAAATGAGGAAGTCTCCAGTTTCAGAGAAAGGAGGGGAGGACTGTGCTGCTTATTTGAAAAACAGTGGTCAAGAAAGAAAAAAAAAAACTTTTTTTCAGATATTTCCTGCTTACTGGCAGAGTCAGGTCCCCCTGACGTTTGGAGGTATTAGCAATCAAAACCAATGATCTGCAAAGGTGCGGCGCTATGCTAATCTAATAGCTGATTCATAGGCCTGTCAGTTGATTGAAAGGCATTTCTCTAGTTCAACTATTATGTAGTATGTCTGTTGCCAGGGTTCCTTCACATAGTGGAAAAAGTGGTCTGAACTTTGACCCCCCACCCCTACTTGGTGGACAGGCCTTCTTCCTTTGCATGATGATCTAAATGAGATTAATGATGGCGGCACAAAGCAACAAGGACTCCTGGCCATGCCCGGGACCCCAGACGCACAGGAAATCGATAGCACTGAAAATTGATACGCTAATTTACCTGATACATTTTGACATACTTCCTTTTCGGTTAAAATAGCCATCGTGCTGAGCCAATCCCACTGTCTGGGACAAAACTGTCAGATAATGAAGAAGGAAAAAGCAAAAACATTGCTGGTTTTGTTTTGTTTGCTGTAACTATTGTGGTCGGCTGCTTACGAGTGCATATGGATCTCCTTCTTTTGCAGCAATGTCCTGAACAACCCCATTAAAAAACAATGAAGGAAACAAAATCAAGCATGGCTCCAGGAAGTCATTTCCTCAGACTGTAATACATTAAAAGATAGGAAAGCAGACATTCGGACATAATCTCTTTAGCAGCAGTGGAAAAAAAGGCCTGCAAGCGCAAAGTGAAATTTGCTTGACAGTTAAGCAAATTTCATTAACAGGAGATCTTTGTATTGTACCTCTTGGAAGCAACATTGCGTGGGATTTTAGTTTGTCTTAATTACCCTTTCAGAAACACAATGCCTATTTAGATAATGAAAATGATGTATTATTTCTAGTTGTCCAGGACTCCTGGTTCTCCACACACTAGTAGTACATAGTGGAGATTGTAATTGTGGGGGGAGTTCATACCCATCTAATTCGATTCCGCATTTAAATATGCAGTTTTTACATCTCTCTCCCTTGGACTCTCAGCAGTTGTGTACTTGTATAAGATACTGTGGAAAGAAAGGAGCAGAATTCTGTTTGTTGGTTACAGGCGTGTCCATACTTTGTTTCTGTAGTCTCTCATTGCAGCGTTTGGAGAACACCTTGCTGATTAAATTGGTGAAGCGTCCTTTCACTAAAAAAATGTAGCTTTTTTTTTCTCAAGAGCTTTCTATCGATCGTCTATGAGCGCAGCCCCTTCAGAACCAGAACCGTAGGGCCCCGCTCACAATCGAGTCTACACCTGACACGATCCCATATTTTCTGATTTAAGTGTGTGAAGGACACTGTGTCGCCAAGCGCAGGACAGTCCAATCAATCAGTTCAGTGACTCACCTCACCTACCCTCGCTTAACGGATGAAAGAAACAAACCAGGTTTCACTGAATGTTCTGGATTCTCCTTATTCCTTCTCATCCCCCCAAAATATACATTTCAAATCAATACCTCATTTTAATTCAGGTATTTAATCACCATGCTTCAGATGGATTCAGATCACTCAACTTGAAATGTATAATTTCCAGTGTATTACTAATTATTTTATTAATGTGTCATAATTAAAGCAATAATGTACCAGATGATAAACATAGACTGTGCAATCTAATGATTCTGGATTTCTGTAAAGTTTTGCTAATTACAAGTCAAAGGCTATATTTAACCCCTTAAATATCATCCCCTTTTCTTAACACAAGCTTGAAAAATGAAAATATAATGGTTAGTATTCTTGAACCCTTTTGACTACATAAGTCTGATCTCTTCTGAAAGGTAACCGTTTGTGTTTAAAAAAAAGTGGGAGGCACCTATAGAAACTGTTGTAATTCCTACACCGTTCACCTGATTTGGATGTAAATACCCTCAAATTGAAGCTGAAAGTCTGCAGTTAATGCACATCTTGTTTGTCTCATTTCAAATCCATTGTGGTGGTGTATAGAGCCAAAAATATGAGAATTGTGTCAATGTCCCAATATTTTTGGACCTGACTGTATATGTATATGATTTGCTGGATTAGCAAGACAGTTAATAGTAACTCTAAACGAATGAATGAGTGCGAGAGGTTGTGTCTTGTCATCCCCCCTTTTGGGTGTTTGTGTTTGCAAGTTGCAAATGTGTGTGTGTGTGTGTGTGTGTGTGTGTGTGAGTGTGTGTTTCTGTGTATGGGTGTGTATGTGCATGTCTCAGTGTGTGAGTACATTTGTTTCCCTTTCTGGAAGGTTGCAATAGACTGAATGCCTAATTATCCCTTATCTAAGACAGGAGCCGATGCCATATAACATATCAGTCTGCCTGTGGACTGCGGTGGGCTCTTTGAGTACTCAGCTGATTATTACGAGATCCATAAAGGTTTGTTTTTGTCTCAATATGCAGTGATTAGGGGAACTGTGGCAGTGTCACACTAGGCTACTGCCTGCCATGCTGTATGGTTTCTAAAACATTCAACACATTTCACATTCACATCATGCCAGACTCACTCATTGAGTGTTCATTGAGTGTCTGACCACAAGGTGGTTTCTGTAGGGCTGGTGTGTACCTGCTTCAGAAAGTGAATAAACTATAAACACATATGCCAATTCACCCACAGAAGAATAAAACCTTTTATATACAAACTATACTAAACTTGTCTTCAGCTGTCATTTCTGAATTTATCAGTAAATTTAACTGTAATTATAAACAATAAACAAATGATTCAGATAAATAGAACTGAAGTTTCCATTATGTCCAGAAATATGCCCCTCCTTGCCCAGCCCTGCTCTCAATGAATAATCTGCAAGTCTTATAAAATGTCTGTCGATGCTGAGCATGTCCAAATCGATGTTGGCCCATCTTCCTCGATCACTAATGATCCAAGGATAGTGAAAAAGTGGTTTTAATCTTGCAAACCAAGAAAGAGATACCCTGTTCAGTTTTGTATTTTAATTATCCCCTTATATCTCTTTCTGTTCTTTCATCAATAGTTCAGGCTGCTTAAATCATACACTGTATTCCATAAAGCAGATAGAAAGTCATGATAGAATAATGTATGGAATAAACCTAACTCTTGGGAACATGTAAAAAAAATCTATACATTCAAGATACTTAAAAATAAGACATGAAGTTTCTAAATATAATTTTTTTTTGAATGTACTATAAAGACAGGCTGTTCTGCCTGTTATTCCTCTCATTTCATTAGATGTCTATGTCCTTGGTGTTTTTGTGTTTTTTGTCCCTTGTTGCTTTTCATAGTTCTGCTCGTCATTCATTCGGTTCAGCTGTTTGTCATTTTCGTTAATTCTACTGTGTATTTATACCCCTCTATTTTCTTTGTCTCATTGCAAGATTGTTATGAATTTACACTCTCCAGTGTTTATTTGCTTGCCTTACCCGTGTATCAACCCTTTTCGTGTACCCTGTCTTTTGTTTACTGATTATTGATTTCGTCTCTGTTTTGATATTTTCGTTTTCCTGGATCGCCTTTTGTACCTCTGTCTGGTTGGACTGCCAGCTGATTAACAAACTTTTGCTTGTGACTTCGACACCGTCTTGGATAACCCTTATTGCAACTGTCTGCTGGCGATTTATCCATTTCTGTCTGGACTATCTTTGTTGGAATAAAGAGAACTTTATTTGGCATGCTTCCTGGTTGCTATTGGTTCTTCTGCCTTACACTCTGACAAGAGCTGTAAACAGTTAAAAACTACATAAAATCAATATTTGTTGTGACCACACATTGCCTTTACAATGGCATCAGTCTTCCTTCTCAGGTACACTGTCCCGTAGTCTCGGTTGGTAGTTATATGGGAGACAGACATATGAGAGAACTTGCCACAGTTCTTCTGAAGACTTTGGCTGTCTTGGCATCTTCCGGCTCTCCATGTAATCCCAGACATCCTTGATCAAGTTTTTATCTGAAATGAGGTCTATTGCATAATGTAATTTTCTAGAGCAAAAGAATGATTGTTAAAATCATTCCAAAGCTGGATATTTTTCCTGAAATAGTTCAGGTTAAGCACCCTGTGCACAATGGCAGCACCCTGGCTGGGAATTAAACCAGAACCTTTGAGTTCAGTTTCCTGAACCATTATACTTGCATGGCCAAACATATGTGGGAATCAGTCCGTATATATCAATTTAGCAGTCAAAACCTTATTTTGCTGTAGTTCATTATAATTAACCCCATTTAATCCAAACTCAAATGAATCATGAAGAGACAAGTGACTGTACTGTCTTATTATCATTGTAGTAATAAAGCCTTTATAAACCATTATTAAAGGTCTATAAATATGTACATAAGGAATAGGCTTCTTAATGCATAAATATTATTATAAAGCATAAGCCACCAATCTATGTATGTTATACAGCATGAGACAACATAGCAGACACACAAGTACTGTTCAATGAATTCACCCATACATCATCAGGAAAGATGGTTATTTGGCTTGTCTCCATAGAGGAACCCATTTTAGTTATTTATGGAACCCTCTATCATAGGTGTGAAGCTGAAAGCTTCAAGGCAAAGAACCACTTTGCCCGACAAAGAATGCTTGAGCTCAATAGGGTTCTTCTATGGAATCACAGAGTTCCTTTTGGAACCGTCTTTTCTGGAAGTGTAATATTCACTATCTACTAGCATTTCTCTATTCCCAAGTATTTTTCTGTTAATTTGATCTGTATAGCCTACATGACAAAGTGTGTACAAAATGAAAAGTAAAAAATAGGTTGTTTTTATATATCATTCACTATGTGTGGTGTACCTCTGCACCAACTGCCTGTGCTAATGGGCAGTGGACATTTACAGGCCATATAACCTTAGTAGGTGGAGGTTTTGATATATGACCTTCACTAAAAAAGGAATGAGAGAGAATTCTCATCACCTGATATACAGTGTCCAATAACCGTGCAGTAAAATGTTGTGTTAATTTAACTAACAGGGTTTATGTAAGTCCACAATGGATGAATGAAACATAATCTGTCAGAGTTGATTTAACGCTGAATGCTCTTCTCCCTGGCTCTATTTTAGGATGAGAACATAAACTCACTTTATAGCTCCCCTGTGATTTTTATCTGTTTGATCCATAAGTGTCCCCGTTTCAACAGCTCTCTGGTCCTTTAGACTCTGGCCCAGGTTCCAGTCAAAGGTGGAGAAGTGCACGCAGGTATGGAGTTCACTAAAACAAGTCCTGCCCCAGCTTACAGACCAACAAATGAACCATTTTTATTGGTTGTACTGAGAGCAAGGTGACTGCAGTAACTGATCTTTAATTGTAGAAGCAGTAAAAGTTACATGATATAAGCCATATTAAGAGCAGTATTACAGTGTTCAGTGTTGAAAGGTCAGCCCCCTCTTGAGCTCCTGAATGCCCAGTCAATCTCGGTGGGCTGTGCTTGTTAAGGCCGGTGTTTGAAGTGGAACTACACAAATGGAGTTCAGGTGCCACCCACTCCATTTTCACCCATCACCTGACTACCCCCAAGAGTCCAGTAGCTATCAGACTGTCACTGGACTGCTGTTCGCTCAGCAACTTGCAAATAGCTGCTGCAGTGGCAGGACCGATAGCGTGTTATCTAGGTGGGTAAGTACTCACTTGCATCTTTAAGAAGTAAATCTTGTCCTAAAGATTTACTGTTTTTTAATTTGCAGAACTGTGCAGTCATGCATGGTGAGTTTGAAATTGAAGAGACTAGGGTCCTCACCCATTGTTGCTCTCATTTTTTATTTTGCTTTACTTCATTTGGAAGTAGGAGATTCATTAGCTGAAGAATCCATACCAATCAGCAGCAAATTAATTAGCTTGCTTCATTCTGGATTGGCGTATTTACAGCAGAATTTTGCCGTAGTGTAACTTGCTAAGTAATTCCCTCTCTCTCTACCTCAGCTGAGGTGTGGTGAGTGTTATGGTGCAAAATGGCTGCCATGCATTGCCAAGGTGGGTGCTACACAAAACACAAAAACGTTGGGAGCCTCCCCCTGTGTGTGTGTGTGTGTGTGTGTGTGTGTGTGTGTGTGTGTAAAAGCGAGAGAGAGAGAGAGAGAGAGAGAGATGGAACAAGCAAAGTCCATACACGGAGATCCAGCCAAACAAAAGATAAACAAACAAAAAGCATGGTGCCGATGGAAGAGGCAAACTCGTAGTCGGTAGACGTGCAGGGAGGTCCGGTAGCAGGAGAGCTGTCAGCAGGGCAGAAGTACAGGCGGACGGCAGGCAGGGTCGTAGTCGAGGGCAATGCAGAAGTCGAAACCATAAAACAATCAGCGAGGCAAAGGTACAAAGACGGTAGGCGAGGACGTGGTCAAAAAACAAACGATGGTCAACGAAACAGAAATCAATAAACAGTGGTCGGTAAACAGGCTTGGATCTTAACGTGTAATCTATGACGGTAATGCTCAAGAGTTGCTTTGACGAACAAGAGGCAGACAATTTAGCAATAAACAGTAACGCGACTGGCATATAAATGCAGGTGTAGACAGGTGTAGACAATTAGAGCGCAGCAAGAAAATAGAAAACAGGTGCGATGGATGACAAGTTTAACAAGGTAATTAGTAATCGTTAGTAATAAACCTATCCTGCCCTAGCATTAGTAAATTAGTAAACAACATGCACGAGAAACGTAAGGTAACATGAACACATAATTAGTTTGTTAGTTCTACCCAATCCTGATCTAGCGTTAGTAGTTTTAGTAAATAGACAAATAGAAACAATTAGGGTGTGAATGACAGAAAGAGAGAGCGAGAAAGGCGGAACGCAAGGTTTGCGGAAGGACATGTAAAAGTGTATGTTTAAACCGTGACCAGTCTACGTAACAATAAACATAAATCAAAACATAACACTAAACGAACTAAGACGATAAGCACTCAACATAACAAGGTAAAATAAATCGTAACGAAACATAACTAGACATGACAAGAAAATAAATCGTAACAAGAAACAAACTAAACAACATGACGAACCTAGACTAACATAATACATGATAAGACAATTAGTGACTAAGACAAAATAAAATAAACATAAAACATGGCAAGACAGACCTGAAACGTGACAATGTTTAACCTTCGTTAGCAGTAAATATATAATTTAAAAAAAAAATATATATATATATTGCTGCACTCCCTGCTGGATTTGTTTGGTGAGGTTCAGTTGGTGTGGTCGAGGCTGGGGGTGTGCTTGGTCACAGAGTACAGAGGACTTTCCTGGCAGCTGCCCTCACCATGAGCCACGAATCGGGCCGGTGAAGACATTGATCAGGAGCAGAAACCCGTTTCCCCCCAGAGATGCGAAGCCCTTCCCAAGGCCAGCGTTTAATGGGAGCTGACATGCGTTGGAGCCCGCACTTCGTCATTCTTACCACCACAGTCTTAAACATGTGACAGTCTGAAGACGCTTTCTGTCACTTCTCATTATCAAGCACCTTCCACATCTTTCTCTCTCTCTCTCTCTCTCTCAATCTCACTCTCTGTCATGCCCTGAGCTGACATTCCCCTTTTGGCTTCTGACGTGATTCCATTTTTCTATTAGCTTCTCTGTTTCCCAGAAAGACCCCCCCCCCCCCCCCCCCAAAATTAATCCTGCTTTTGCTCCCCTGCCCGGCACCATCAAGGTGAGGCCATGCTGAAGTTTGCCCCAAGGTGAACTTTAAATAGGGACTTAATGATGAATTAACCAGAAGGTAATTTTTGACTTTCAAGGATTCTGAGTTAATAAGGTGCTGGGACATTTGCCTCACTCCTTGGATCTTAATGTCACACTTTAATAGGGACTTTGTGGTTGTAGGCATTAAGAAATGCATTTGAGTTAAAGGTTGAAGCAACCTTTTCCACATAAAGCACAGAGTAATCTGTCTTAATGCAGGGAGGGCATTGTTCTGTTAACCCACTCACGTTAGATTACACACAGTAGTGCTTAATTCCTGATCTTTCGACCTTGTAATCCTGTGAAAAGCACAAAAGGAAAAAAATAAATAAAGTTAAGGTAATCTTTCTTCATAAACAAGTGATAAATCAACCTTAACTTGAAAGGGTGATTCAGTTAATTTAATGATTTTACCAGAGTTATATTTCTAATAATTCTTCTGACATTGGAAAACACAGAGGGGCATAAAAGCTATAGCTTTCAGGAAATGTGTACATTGTGGTTTTAGTAAAGGGTGAAGCTTAACCATCTGTCACATCTGGCTTCACTTATATCTGAGTACACACAACATAAGGTAATTTATGTTTCTATTTTCAGATCATTTTCCAGTTATATTTTTAATGAACACTGCAGCTGGTGTTTCCAGCCCTGATGTTGAGTCAGAGGGGCCATTGCATTTTCATGGTAGAAAGGAGAACAGAAATTAGGAAGGGGGGGGTGGGGGCGGAGGGTGCTGTAAGAGTATGAAATGCAAAGTGGTGCTCTGTGTGAAATGCCATCCTTCGCATCTTTTGTGCATTCTCTATTATTATACTCTTACACTCTATCACACACACACACACACACACAGACATATTACATTACATTAATCGCATTTGGCAGACTTATCCAGAGTGATGTACAGTTGATTAGACTAAGCAGGAGACAACCCTCCCCTGGAGCAATGCAGGGTTAAGGGCCTTCCTCAAGGGCCCAGGGTTGTGCGGATCTTATTGTGGCTACACCGGGGATCAAACCTCCAACCTTGTGGGTCCCAGTCACGTACCTTGACCACTACGCTACAGTCCGCCCTACATATACGCACACACCACTGTGTATGTGTGTATATACCGCTCTCTCTCTCTTTCACAGACATGCACAAAAATGTACACACATATACACAGACCCACACACATATACACTCACACATTCAGACACACACATGCACACACACAGACAGACATACACATACAGACCCACTTATATTCAGACACATGCTAATGCGTATGCATACACACATTCAGACACACTCATACATTCAGACACATGCATACACACCAAGATATTCACACACACACATTCATATTTCATGAAAGCACCTCCACTGTGTATGCTTTCTGCTGATGTAGCAGGTTAGGTGGGGCAGGTGCAAAAGAAGACCCTCCATAGATCAAACTGGCCTGGATCATAACAGCCCAAGCCTATCCCAGCATGCAGCACACATAAAACCAGCACCACAAACTAGACAGGGTAGACACCATATATCATTCATGGGACACACTGCTCCAGAGATATAAAGGGAGGAGAGGATTTGGTTTGGAGGTGCCAAGCACTTATTAATCTGCCATGGAGTTGGCCTGTGGTCACCATGTCCAACTGTGGTTCTTTTTAAAATACTTTTTCAAAACAAAAATCGGAATAACATTTAAATCTCCAGTAACAGCTATACGTTATGAAAAACAGCTGTAAGGTAATCTACAGAGAACAGCCCTGCGTCGGTGGCTTTTCTTTTTCTTTTCTCTTCTATAATAAAACATAGCTTGGGGTGATCACTGTCTGCCATTTTATGACAGCAGTCCCTCCCCTCTTCTTCATGTCACCCCTGGCAACCTGTAACCAGGGAAACCACCGTGGGAGAGGACATGGTGACCGGAATGTGTCTGGCCAGCAGGATGACCAGCAATATGCACATGAACCAATCATAAACTCAGTGGTTCCTAAACTTTTCAAGCCCATAACCCAGCCAATGAGAATGTGTTTCCTGTGACCCACACCTTATAAATATCTAACCCTTGAAAATTTTTCAAATATGGAATTGAATTAACATTAGCCTTTTTTTTTTTTACATTGGCTTAAACAGCTGCTCGTACAGTGACTAATGCAGTGCCTGTAAGTGGGTGTCTGGGAGAACAGGGGTCATTAAAGTCAGCAGCGCAGGGTTTTGGAGGGGTCAGCATCATCATAGCAGCACAGTACCAGGGAAGATTAATCAATGCCCTGTGATTAGGTGCCAAGAAAACAAACAACAACAAAGAGAATGTAGCACAAAGCGCTTTGGAGAGAAGGTTGGCCCTCCGTTGGTGGATAAGATGACCGAGCATGGCTTCGCTGATGAGAGCAGCAATCATTTGAGACAACATTGTAACATCAACACCACAATTCTGCCTGTAAATTCCTGATCCATAGTCCAGGGCAGCTTCTGCAATGTGTGGGGAGTTTGGCTGGGGTTTTATTTCTGGTAGTAGCCATATTACCCTGAGGGTTTTCCATGCAGAAGAGCTGAAGATAATTGGGGCTGGCATTGGTTATGCCTTTCTTGGGAGACCAATCTGTGAGAAGCAGCTTGTTGAGGGAATTGGTGACAGTGAAGCAGAAAGGGGCAGTCATCTCTCTGGACTCTCTGTTTTAGCTGTGGGCACACTGTGCTGCAGCCCTTTGGAGGAGATGATTAAATGTGGGGTCCTGACCCACTGCAACATTAATGAATGTATCCGGTGATTAGGAGTGTTAATCCCTGGCATCTGGTCACCTGATAGTGCCCCCATATAGGTGATCGGCTTCACAATAACATCCTGCCTTCCCTGTATCCTCAGGCTGTCACTGGGGCAGTGTGGCCTGGTAATTTAGGTCACATTTCAACCACTCTGCCGGACGGGAATGGGTCCAGGTTTCTCCGCTTTCAAAGGTTGCTCATATTGTTCCTTCCCCTCAGATCCCCGTAAAAGGATATGTCAAACTCCACTTTGAGGAAAATTGCCCTTTTGAGAGAAACTGTCACCTTTAAAGTTGAAAAGTATTCTCAGGGCCCTAATTTTTGTATGTTTGTCTGAGAACAGTGATGGTAGGAGAGATCAAGTTAGAAAGTGGCCTCGAGTTCTCAGTTGACCGCTCTGGTTTAATGAAAGTTCAGTGAATTACCAGCTCAATTCAGACTGCGACTGTGCAGCTTACAAAACCTCTTAAATACTCTTAAATGTTGAGATATATATATATATATATATATATATATATATATATACTGTATATATATATAGAAAGCATTTTAAAAAAAAATCTAATCAAATATTCGCATAAACCCAGTTTTGAAGCCATTATCTTTTCAGAGCAGCCTTTTTCAGAGATGTTAATTGGGTGAATCTCCAGATATCATCTGCGACACAAAATGGATCACTCAAGCATATTGCTCTGAACCAGCTGTGTTGTGTGCCAGTAAGGATTAAACCCAACGACCTCTGTAAATCAATTAAATATGTGATATTAAGTGTTCCTTGTCAATGCAGTTGATGTAATCCTGCTGTGATTTTAAAAATAATACAAATCATCAACAGCTCAATGTGTTTGCAACAGCATTTATCTGTTCTTGTAAACCCATGAAATGAAAATGATTGCAGAATGATGCAGATTAATTAAATCCAATAAATTGCAAATCAAGATTCCTCTCATTCTTTTGAACATTGTTTTCATGCTTTCATTTTGCTGCTGATAAACTCATTAAAAGTTAAGAAAAACTAAGTTTTGCCACTTTAGCAATGCATGCATGTCCACAAGAGTGGGATTTACAGAAACCCTGAAAACTGGATAGAATCACAGCTATATGTGTGTGTGTGTGTGTGTGTGTGTGTGTGTGTGTGTATGTGTGTGTATGTAGGCGCATGTGCGTGAGTAGATTTTAAATGAATTGGATGGAATAATAGCCTGCTTATGAAGTCAAATAGAGAAACTGTACTAATGGCCTGGAGAGCTTTTTTTCTTAATTGTATGATGCAGTATTTTATCCCTTTTTTACAGAATATGATAACGATCCAACACTTTTCACACCTTGGAGTCTACCAAATGAGGAACTTAACATGCGCAGTAGCCTGCAGGCAACATATTTCCAGTGAAAATAGACACCTGCAGTCCTTTCTGGGTCCCAGAAAGCAGACTATTGTTCTTGTTTGTATTTATGCTAGGTACTCCACAAAGATAAAGCAATCCAATATCTTCACATGCAAGGAGGCAATTATCTTTGAGATGATAAGCCTTTATTGGGGAAATCCTTATCAAGTTACTCCAGAAGTGCTTATTACATTTTCTTTGCTTCAAAATTATGCTTGCGAGAAAGAGGAATGGAGAAATTATGTGAAACTAATTAGCTGTGGAGAGATTCAAGGCTTCTGAAGCATGATTTTGAAAAATGTGTATCCAAGCCTACAATTACAAAAACAAAGGCCAGACCTTTCCATTTGCCTGTATAGTTCAAACAAGATCCACATATAGCCAAATAATACAACAGCACATTTCGTTATAGTATAGGGCGGGCGGCACGGATGGTGCAGTGGGTAGCACTGCCGCCTTACAGCAAGGAGGTCCTGGGTTCGAATCCCCGTCGGCGGAGTTTGCATGTTCTCCCCGTGTCTGCGTGGGTTTTCTCCAGGTACTCCGGTTTCCTCCCACAGTCCAAAGACATGCATGTTAGGCTGATTGGAGAGTCTAAATTGCCCATAGGTATGAGTGTGTGAGTGAATGGTGTGTGTGTCCTGTGATGGACTGGCGACCTGTCCAGGGTGTATTCCTGCCTTTCGCCCAATGTATGCTGGGATAGGCTCCAGCCCCCTGCGACCCTGTTCAGGATAAGCGGGTTCAGATAATGGATGGATGGATGGATGGATAGTATTGGGCTGCATTCTCCATAACCCGCAAGGCCATGTGATTTCACAAAAAGCCGCCTATTTGTGAATACAGGATGACCAGCAATATGCACATGAACCAATCAAAGCGCCCTGTCCAGGCCTGACTGCATAAATACAAAACCGACTTTGGGTTGAACTGTTGGGTGATAAGAGTCTGGAGACAGTTTGACAAAGCAACTCATTATCACTCCCCCCCAGTATACAGTATTAACGGTTGTGCATAGCATCATTTAAAATACATGACTGTGACATACAGACCATGAGAAATAAACCAGTGTAAATTTACATCACACTGTGCAAATACTTATTACACACAGTTTATAATTCCTGAAATTATCTTAATTTAATTTCCTGAATTGAAATGGAACTGTGCCCAACTGTGGTATTAGGAGTACTCATAGTATTATCACAGTATTGACAGTCTTACATCTATTGCTTTTTATAAATGATTAAGAAGGTACCTTTTTTATCCAACTTTTAAAAATTAAAACAAAGAAAGATCAAAGTAGCGGAACCCTGTTTATATTAAAAACAGTTAACCCTCCTATTATGTTTGGGGTTTTGACATCTCTTAAAAATCAATTAACCTTGTTTCATATTGATATTGTATAATTTTTCTAATTTTCTAATTTGGTGGGGTTAAATGGTAAACATGCATTAAACATACGGCTATGCTAAGTCCTGTACCAACTTTGCATACATTGTGTTGTGTGGGTTTTTTTTGACCCATTTTTATTTTTATCTCACAATTCTTGCAGATGATTCTGGTGGCACTTTCCCACACAGGTGCCAAACCTTCACTTACTGTACCTCAGGCTCTAAAATGAGATGATTCTCACAGATTTCATATTTATGGATAAAAGGCTAGTAATTTTGGAAATGATAAGAAGGCGACAACCAAAGTGTCAAAATATTTACATTACAATAACTGTTTGTTTATTTAAACTGTTGGGCTCAATTAGACTCAAAACATAAAAGCGGTCATGAAATCTTAACATAATAGGAGGGTTAAGTGCGTATACATTTCAACATCACAGTTAGTGTCTATACATTTGAATGACCCATTTGAGCTGCTAGTCATGGGTGAAAATAGCAGTCAGGGTCTTTCTATACAGGCACAGGCGTGGACGCCCCTTAATGGCTGAAAATTACTTCTGGAAAGTTGTTTACATTCTGTCGGAGAACATTAAAAGGAATACATGCCTAATTACACTTGATGAAAAAGGAGCTAAAGCCATCAACAAGCAGACAATCATCAGACTGTGTAATGGTTCCACATTAGGAAACGCTAATCATTGTAATCTGTTTAGATGGGCAGGTCTGCTCATCTGTTGCTCATCTCAGCAACCATTTTCAAACCACCTCTCTACTGTGTTTCTGCGGCCCCAAACAGGGCCACGTGCTAAATCAAGATGGCAGAATCGTTTCAGACAGACTGCTGCATTTTATTTTCTCCATTGTTCTCTTTGGGGAGTTCCAGGCCCACAATCCATGAGTATAACTCTCATGTTAGACCCAAAAAAAGTATCCATTTATATCGGCAGGAGGGGCCAAAGAATGCAGCTGGCATGGTGATGACATGGTTAGAGAAGCTTTACTCGCTAATGAGGTCCAGCTACATAGCACAGAGACAACTGCTGAACTGCTAAAACAGGCATTTGGTTAACAATAGTGTATTTTACAGGTCAGCAATTTAAGCCAGATTCTTTTGGTGTATATTGCCCTGTCTGTCGTGTAAATTGCCTATTAGTTCATTATCTTTATGAGATATTAACTGATTGAGTAAGAACCTGGTGAACTCACTAATTAGCCAGGACTCATCTTTTATCCAAAGCAATTTACAGTTGATTAGACTAAGCATGGGACAATTCCCCCTGGGGAAATGTGGGGTTAAGAGCCTTGCTCAATGACCCAACAGCTGTGCGGATCTTATTGTGGGTACACTACGCTACAAGCACCTAACTCACTAACATTACATTTACTTGGCAGACGCGTTGATCCAAAGCACAGTAAGTGCATAGCAAAGGTCATTGAACAACTACAGAACACAGGCCAGATAATATGCAATTCACATAAAGCATCAGTTTCTAGTTCACCAGTCAGTAAAGCTATGGCATGTTAAACAATGTCACACCACAGTTCCATCACCACTCTACTAAACACATATCCGAAATAAAAATTCAGATGTCATCACTCTCAATCCTGCTAACATTCTTGCACCTGTTAAAATAAAGTTTTTAGCTCATAAAGATAATGAATGCATGCTCCAACAAGGTGTCTAAAACTCTCCCATCTGGGAGATACTTTTTTTTGAGCAGAAACAATTGGCAAGGAAAAACTTTCAGTGTAATTCAACAGATTATTAACTAATTGACTTGAAAAGTACTACATACAGGATGCTCAGCTCCTTGATTCAAATGTTAAAAAAAACCCATTGACAATCCCAAAATGTGTTGTGTTATATACACAACCACGGAATGTCAAACTCAAGTCCTGGAGAGGTGCAGTGTCTGTGGGTGTTGTGTGGTTTCCTTTCAATCACCAGCCAATTAAAGTCTTGGAAACAAGGCTCATAGACACTCTTGTCAATCAATGACTTAAATTATTCACTTGAGTGATGAAACACACCAAAACGAGCACAGACTAGCCCTCTGGGACTGGAATCTGACAACCCTGTCGCATAAAGTATTGTAATGGCTTAGTTCATGCAAGTCATTATCAATAATGCTTTCTAATATATGTGTTAATGATTTTTATGTTAATTACTGTATTACTTGTGTTAATTATTTTAATTATAAAAGTGTTATCCATGCCTTTCTTAATAAGACAAATCCCCTGAGTTTTCAGATTTAAATGCAGGCAGGATAATCCAGAGTACCGTTTTAAAGGGACACATGCTGGTTATTGCTCTGTGGTCTATCAGCTGTTCAGTGTAATCTAATAGTCAACCACTGGCATACCAAGAAAACAAACACATACGCCCCCAAAACATGCTGAAATCTTTCAATTAATGCCTGGGTTGCTGAAAGCACTGTGCGCAGGAGGTTATTAAACTTGTGTTAGACAATTTGAGCCTTTTCTGTTTGAAGTAAGTCGGACATGTTTCTCAGCTGTTACAGTGATTGTTACAGTGTTACAGTGAGCTGTTATTTTAGATACACTGAGGTGCAATATAACAATGTATAATATACAAATATATAAAAAATATAATCTATACAGAAAGTCTCTCCTGCTGCTCAATTAATTATTTCATCATTTAATAATGAAGAAATAATTATGACCAGCCATTGAAGTACACCCACACCCACATACTATTACTGTTACTGTCAAACACAAATCAAAGCTGGCAGTAGTTAACTCGGGTGATAGAAATATGAGCAAAAAAAAATGAAATCTTGTGGAGCATTATGTTAAAAAAAGAACAGACATACTAAACATGTAGACACACAGGCACACAAACACACACACATGCATTCGCATCAAATTCAAAACATTGGTGCTAGCCTTCCAAGCAGTTAAAGGGTCTTCCCCAGCTTATCTACAAAAAATCATCAGACCCTACACCCCTGCCAGACCTCTTCGTTCAGCCTCCACAGGCCGCTTGGCACCTCCTCCTCTCCGAACCTCCACCTCACGCTCACGACTACTGTCTGTTCTGGCTCCAAGGTGGTGGAACGAACTCCCCGTTGAGGTCAGAACTGTAGAATCTCTCCCCACCTTCAAGCGCAAGCTGAAGACGCACCTCTTCAAGCAGCACCTCTCCCCGTCCCTCCCTACCTCCCTGTGAACCTTAATTGTTGTCTCTGTGATGTGCTTTGTGTATCGGTATTTTTAGTTGGCTAGGTAAGCAGTGTTTGGATAGTTCACTTTGGTCACTTTTGCTCTGTTTGTTTGTTTATTTGTTCTCAAAAAAAAAAAAAAAAAAAAAAGAGGCCCTCGTCCTTATCTTTGTTGTACAGATAGCAGTTGAAATTGTACTTCCCTCTAGGGTCTTTCAGCGAACTTATCCCTGGTTATGGGTATGCACTTTGTTGTACGTTGCTCTGGATAAGAGCGTCTGCTAAATGCCAATAATGTAATGTAATGTAACATGCACACACAACCAAAATAGAAATGGATGTCGACAATAGCCATAGCAATAAATACATCTTCCTTCCTGCCATTCAAATAAATCTGCATTCATGATTCTGGCACTAGAAACAAATCACTGAATGACATTATCCCAAGAGGATTGAAATTGAATTTCATTAGATTTCTCTGTGATTGGAATAAATCATTCTTCAGGATGCTGCGATATTGCTTTCAGTGAACTAATTTACTGTTACCTGTCATTTGACATGCTTCAGACTGTGAGTAGATGATGGGACTTCCTCTGAAAGAATAAGCATGAAATCTAAGCATCTTGTTCAATGGCTGCAGTGTTTCCCTCGTCATGATACCGGGGCAGGTACATGTTGAACAACAGAACGTAACAGCAGTACTTTGGGAAGCAGAACTTACTGATTCACACACATACTGCACACAGTGTGGTTCAGTTATGTGAGGCCCTGTATGATGGTGCAAAATCTACACCTTAAAACAATAATATGTCAAATTTCAGTACATTGCTGGCAACTCTGCTGCCATTAAGTTACTGTAAAAGTACATTACAGTACATTTATTTACATTAGGTAGTACAGCAGGCAAACTTACAACCTGGTAGTGCACATATGGAAAAATAACGCACATAGAGATGTTTTATACACATCTGAAAATGAATGCTGGGCTCTCTAAGGCTGAATCCTCTGTGGAGAAGGATAGCTCTGTTTGTACAAGCAGTTAACTGGCACAGTGGCAAGGCTACCCGGTGACGACAACCTTGCTTATGTGATCCAACCGCACAATGTCATCACAAATAGTCAAGAACAGACACACACACACACACACACACGTGCTGTTTGAGAAGCAGTGGAGTGTGACACTCACCACACTTTTCTCCTCTCCCCTTAATCTAATAGCGCAGCACAGACACGTTCGCTCCCAAGCCGGCCCAAATCGAATTTCAGACCATTCAATAAGAGCAAGGAGTCCTCTTCAGAGGAAAACGATAGATAAATAGGACTGGGTTAGACCTGGCAGATCAAAGAGAGATGGTTTTCTCACTCCCGTGCACTGACACGCTGAAGGTGAGAGAGTGCAAGTGTACAGGGGGGAGAAAATGGTTGAAATAATAACTGACTGGGACAGTGACCCCATAAAGGACGTGGAGAGAAAACGAATCATCGCGCCCCTGAAACTGGCTGCATTTTGGCAGAGGCCTTATGAACCCCGATGAGGGGGTGGAGCTACATCGTCCCGGAAACTGACCGCAGTTTGGCTGAGGCCTTATGAACCCCGATGAGGGGGCGGAGCTACATTGTCCCAGAAACTGAGGAGACATTGTTCTCCACAGCAAAGACACAAACTAGAGCAGACAGCCGTGAGCAATATGTGAACACAAAAAATCAGTTTTATTGGTTCAAATATTGCATTTGTGCATGCGCCTGCCAAGGCTGACATAATGAAAAATAAATAAAGAAAAATACATTGCTTTCTAATAATTATCTCTTTAAAGCTGGCTGTTGAGTGAAAACAAGACGATTTAGCATCCACATGTACATGGTCTGCAGTAGGTTCTGCCCCAATTATGTCTCTCAGCAGTCTCTCATGAAAAAAACACTGCTATTCTTATGAAGCATAACACTGCAGAGGAGAAAACATGAAATAAGCATGGAAAATTGATTTTAGATGGGAAAAAAAACATGGAAGACGGATCTCCTTCATCTCACGTAGGGACATGAGCCGCCCGATGACAACAGATGAGACAAATGTGTGGGCAGGGGTGTCCTGTGCACTCCTGGAGGGAGACAGGATAACAAGAACAGGCTGCCAAACCCCCATGCTGGATACCGGCCTGAGCAGGGCGGAGGAACAGGCCAGCGGCCCCAAATAAATCCTCCAAGGTGACGTCACCAGGGCGGCCATATGGCAGCTCCCTTGGGTGGGCGTGAGGATCATCATAAGGACGGGCTCAGGCGAAGAACCAACATGTCACCTGCGTGCTACTTGGCTGCCCGTTTGGCAGTGGCCTCCTTGCTGTTTGGGCGGAAACAGCCAGAACGCTCTCAAAGTCCACAGTTGATTTTGGGTTATAGTTATGTGTGCAGTGATCTGGTTTTCATGTCTGTTTATGTCATGATGTAAGGCGCTACTAATGTAGGTGTGACTAGCAATGTTGATTGTTTCTGGGTATCACGTTTTTATGGGTGTTTGTATATGTCAGTTGTGTGTGTGTGTGTGTGTGTGTGTTAGCTGACCCCTTCAAAAAGGGATCAATATAAATAAAAAACATTATCCAAAATGTCCTTGCGCAAAATTATTTTCTTACATTTCGTAGGATATATGCCTAAATGGACAGATCACACAAAAACATAAGCCATGTGAGCAACCCTGGATGAGAGAAGAACTATTCTGACAGACTTTCTCTCATAGAAAACAAAAACTAACATGTTTAGACAGTGAGAGAGGGGGGTAGAAAGAGAGAAAGAGGGAGAGAGAGAAAGCATTACATTACATTACATTATTGGCATTTGGCAGACGCTCTTATCCAGAGCGACGTACAACAAAGTGCATACCCATAACCAGAGATAAGTTCGCTGAAAGACCCTAGAGAAAGCCATCAATCAGAGCTGACAAAGGAGCCAAAATAATCAACCAGCACTGAGAAGGAAGATATAATGTAGTCATGAGGGAGACCAACTGAAGCCACATGTAGCACACGCAGTGGTAGCATTTGTAACTCAGATGTACACAGCTAACGATTGCATCACAGTGAACTGGTGGGCAGGAAAACCAGCTGGAAAGAAGCTATGAGATCTTGGTTCCCCCTTCTTTCATCCGCACCAGGATGGCGGAGAACATGACATAATGTATCCCCTAATGTGTGCCCATTCACTGAGCTCCTGGAATTTACTGTCCAACACTGCCTGACAAATTTCACCAGTCGGGAGTTATTAAGGTGGTCAGTAAGACGGGATCTCGGGACAGCGGAGAGCTCCAGTGTTCCACTGTCCTAACTACAAAGCCCACAGTCCTGTGCTCAGACATTTTTCCTCTCTACTGCCCTAAACACAATGGGTCTCATTCATGAAACGTGAGCAGAACAAATTTGTGTGTAAAATGTGAGTAGAGGGAAATTTACGGGTTTTTGGCATTCATCAATATTTTAGTAGCTCCGATCTTTTCGTAGCTACTAACAAAATCTACACCTGCTGCTGACCACGTGTAGTGCTTGTGTAAATTCAAGAATGCACATAAATAATGCTTGTCACTATTGGAAATTTACATTTTCATATTGCGCTCTGTTATGTAAACAATACGCAGATGCCTTTGAAACACGCGATATGAACATGACAAACAATTAAAAATATAACACATTTAGTTAAATTAGTTGGCAATTAGCAGGTTTAAGATCCAGATTAGGTTACACATTCTTTGTGATGCATTTGCTTACATAAACCGGAAAAACTTTCATTCCGTTAATGTGCAACTGATCTGTGAGGCACACGCTGCTACTCAGGCTGTTGTGGAGCGCACAAACGGGGTTTTGAAGGCAAGATGGATCTGCCCGGACATTAAAGGTGGTACCCTTCTTTATGCACCCGGTGTGCAAAATAATATTAGCCTGCTGTGTCCTGCACAAAGTGGCCATTAAACAGGGCCTTCCCCTGCCTGAAGTCCCCAATGCAGAGGAACGACTGCCTCCGGAACCAGCTCTTGGGCCTCGAAATGCGGCTGCTATGCAGACACACCAGCAACTTGTAGAGCAATTTTAAGGTAAATGTTGCTAAGACTGAATAAGCTGAGCACATTTTAGGCCGACAAGCTTTGCAAAAAGTTAGTTTAATTTGTATTTTGTTTTATATTTATATACAACATCCTGTTTCAGTAGGCTACCTCAGTTCATTTTCAGGTCATGCGCTTTAAAATGTATACAAATAGGCTATATTTAATTATCAGAGTAAAAGAGAGTAGCTTGATTATCTTGTAGTAAATAAGTGTTTTCCCAGGATAAACACAGACATCACACAATACTGACAACATAACACTTAATTGTTGAGGACGCAAAAGTGCCTTGCAGATTTCCTTCAAGCTGGTGTTAATATCTTGGAGGGACGTGTTGATTTGGTTGACTACTGCAAGTAGACTTTCTTGATTCCTCAGGACCTCATCCGTAAGGACAGCCAGATCACCTCTTCGGCCTCGGTACCTGGGTGCAGCAGGAGCAGCAGCGGCGGCAGCAGGTGGTGGAGCCACATCGTGGGAGGAGCACTCGCCAGCTAGAAATATGAGACAATCTGAGACAATTTTCGTTTTATGTGTGGCTCTTTTTTCATTTGAAAGTATCAAATTCAAATAAATCTTATTTGAAAAATGTTTAATTTACTTTGGCTGCAGACTGACTTATTTTTACATTACGTTACATTACGTGGCATTTAGCAGACACTCTTATCCAGAGCGACGTACAACAAAGTGCAAATCAAACACAAGAACACGTGCAAAAGTGAACCTGAGAGGACAGTACAGTTCCGAGTCCTAGTGTAAACATACAGAAATTCAGAACCCTTGAAGAGTTGTTTGGAGCTGTACAGTATAAAACAGAGCTTTAGGCTATTAAGATTCAAATAATTTGAAGACGATGCATACAACTGCAGTGGGCTATACGTTATCTGTATCCTTTCTTGAAATGAATGTTAAATAGCTCTACATTCCGACACTGATATCCAATATAACAATATATATAATAACAATATAACATTACTGGTTTCCCCTTTCCACTTCATTCAATCCGAAGAGAAACCCCCACAAATGTTCTGTTTGTTTGGTGGGACTGTACGACCTAGGTTAAACTACACTAACCACTAAGCTATCAGTGATGGTTTTCAGAATGTGTTATGATACAACAATTATCACCTTACCATCTGGGTTTGATGTTGTCTCCAGTGGAGGCATGTCGATGTCTCCGTCAGGTATAATTCCTGACAGAGAGGTCTCCCTCCTCCTGTGGCTGATGCATGGTTTTTTTGTGCGCTTATGCGTTTCTTTGCCTCCAGTTTCATATCAAACCATTTACGTTTAACCTCGGATATGGTTCTATTGTCTAAAGAGGCAACATTAACAGCATTTGTCACCTCCTTCCAGGCCTTCGCTTTGCCTGTCCCTGTCACAACACCACTACTGATAGAAGAAAATAAAATAAAATATATTTCACCCAAGATGATTTCGATCTCCGCTTCGGAATTTATTTATTTATTTATTTATTTATTTATTTATTTATTTTATTTATTTTATTTATTTATTTTTTTCTTTCTCTCTCTTTCCTTGTTTGCGCCATTATGACTGATAGGTCGACTGGATGCGTCTACACCTCCTTATATGGCAATCATTGTCTATTCATGGGCGGGGATTTATGCTAATTGCTGATTACCGGGAGCACGCTTTCACTTTACGATAGATTGGCATTCATGATCATACACATGTGTTTACGATCAGATCTGGGTTTCCCGCGGCGTTCATGAATCCGGAGTAGGTTTTTAGTAGCGTGGACGTTTATGTGCAAATCTGAACATAGATTTACTAATGTTTCATGAATGAGACCCAGTGCTTTTTGGCAGAGATATATGGTTTGTGTAAGAGGATAATGTCAGTTTGCAAACACTTGAGAGAGGAGCTGATCATGCAGAAGAATCATGCATCAGCACTCTGCACGGGGGCTTGCTTACGAAACTGTGATGGTCAGGACAATGGAACTATTATGGTACTCATCTAAAATCACTGAGACAACAGTATAGAGCATTGGCTAACAATATATTTGAAAGTTAGCCAGCTCACTAATCCCTTTCATGAAACGCCCCCGCAGTGACAGAACTTTACCTTTTGGCAGTAGTATGGAAAGCGAATCACTGTCACAATATTGTACACGACCGTGAAACAGCCTGGCTGTGGTAATGCTATGCGCTTAGTCACAGTACAGTAAATGCCAAGACTTTTTGAAAAGGTCTTTTGACAGCAAAAACCATATTTCCAGTCAGAGTGTGAATTAATTACCCTGCATGAAAGCAGTTATATACTTTACACACTGACAAATGTTCTCAAATGTCCCTCTAACGTTGAATAAGTGAAGAATTACAGTAATAACTGTATATAAAAAAATAATAATAATACAATAAAATGACAGGTGATTCATTTTTGAATAATCTTGATGTGCCTTGCATGAAAAGTTGTTTATATAGTTAAAGGTCAAGGCTGTACGTGTCTGGCACACATACTTTTCCTTTTATTTTATTATATCTTTAAATGCCATCGTGAACCCCAGTGTCCAGCTATCTGGAAAGGGAAGTTCACTGCATATTCCTTATAAAATGATTTTCTTTCTTGAATACTCGTTAACAATGAGCATAAAAAGAAACAGAAGGAGCAAAAGAGGAAGAGGAGAGAGGGAAATGGGTCAGTCAGTAACCTATATAAAGCAGGGTGATTACCTTCTTACAGTTACAGGGTACCTGCAGTGCTTGAGGGCAGTGAGTGAGACACAGCGGGAAAGGAAGGCTCTCTCTTTCCTGACCAGTCCGCAGATACACACACTTTCCTTACAGAGATATAATGCCCACCTCTGTGCTACTGTGATTGCTCCCTAATTGACATGTAATTATAAGGCTGCAGCTTCCAGATGCTGAGAGAGAGAGGGAGAAAGAGAGAGATGTGAGAATTTCTGTATAAGAGTGAGTGCGAGAGACTGAAAGTGAAGAGAGAGAAGAGAGAGGGGTAAGAGAGAGAGAGAGAGAGAGAGAGAGAGAGCACAGCCACTGACAGAGAGAGAGCCAATGAAAGAGAAGGCCATGAGATAGGTGGGGCTAACTCCACTTAGCGGGATATCGAACAGCAGCATGCATCAGGAACTCCCAAAGAAAATACTATTTATTTATTTGTTTCATTGTTTGTTTGTCAGAATCTCTGACCCAGATGGATCACCAACATGTTGATTCAGGGCCAGGTCGTAATAAAGAAGTGCTAACATATAACCACACAATAGCAACCATTAGCCTCAATTATTTAACAGTTATGCTTAAGAGCAGCATACCCTTGACACACAACAGTGATCTATAGCGGAGAAAGCCCTGTTAAATGTTAATTGCCTGCACAGTGGCACGCACCTCCGTGGGGTGATGCGATTTATACGAATGACCTGCCAATTGCCCTCCACGTTGATTAAAAGATGCTGTCACGTATGTCGGCATTCATTGGCATCTGATGAAGGGCAGTGTTGGCTGAGAGGTGCTGCTGTGTGTGTGTGACAGTGAAAGGCCACATTTTTCCTCCATATGCAGTCTTCTTCCAAAGCACCTCCTTGCAATGTGTGGAGAGTGAGGTGCATGCAGAGCCATCACTGTCTGCATCTGTTTAACCAACAGGATGATCTGTATTTATCTACAGGGGAGGGGGGTCTGTTCATCCGGAAATGCAATAAAATGTGTTTTCTTGCGCACAACAAGTTACCATTGTTTCATTTTCAATACAGTGCTCACTTTTCCTGCTGATCGAATTTTCAGAATATAATTGGACACATTCAGGAACAGAAAATATCCCTGTAGCCTACATCATATTGTCTGTGCACATCTAAATTGGGTATTTAAGTTTGAATTCAACACTGGAATGGCACAGTTGACAATAAATCAATTTGAATTATTTTTACACATTATAATCTGCCGAGATTATTTGTTTTTTTGATGCTACGTTAGAAAAGCACACATAACACTTTCATAAGCATAACATATACATTCACAATTGCAAATATGCACAGTGCAGCAATAACACTGGTAGGCTGCAGTTTAAATGCTTTGGAATTAAAAAGAAAGGATGTTGGTAGCCCACGAATGAAGCCACCCCTCTACTCCTTTTAAACCACTCTAATCAAAACGAAACGGTAGAAGACGATTTCGCATTAGCCGCCGCCTCTGTGTGCTGTCTGACGGGCTAGTGTGGGAAAAAAGAACGAGTTTAATAAAAGTGCAAAAACGAGGTTGTGAACATGTCATCATAACCTCACTCTCTGGAGTTTCAAGGAAGGGGAAACAAGATTGGGGAAACAAGTTGTTCAGTGAAATTGACGATGTGACCAGTAGGGAGAGACAGTGAGGTGTCTCAAGTATTTTGGTATTGGGCTGGGTGAGACAGGGAGTTGCAGCCTCAGTACCATATTGTGGTATCAGTACGGAGCGGAGAGAGCAGAGGAACGAGGCTGCTTCATGCTGCTGTCCTTGCCGCCTTTGTTGAACGGAACGTCGTAACGCATCGGTCCAAAAAGGATACATAATTATCACGGATTCGTTAAGGAGGAGATAAAATCCATATCCATGTATCCAAACGAGGGCTCGGGGGTGCTTTTGTTGTCGCTCCTGGCAGCGTTTCAGGTAATGTTTTCTCTACGGTTTTTTTTTTGCGAAATGCTGGGAGTTGGAACTGGACAGAGCTGGTGTGCGCTCGCTTGTTCTCTGTGGCGATTTTACTGAAAACTGTCAGATTAAATGTCCGGTGCCTACACCTCGCTAGTTTCGTGCAGCCCGAGATGGAAATGAAGAACATTTATGTTGCAGGGTATTAATCATGTATTGCATTTAGGCTATATATGAAGATACTAATGGTTAGAGTACAACACTTGCGAATATGTGGTGGCTATAGCTTAGCTAAAGAAAACAGCACATAGAAGGGTGACAAATATTTGCGCTTGACGGTCGACTCTTTCTGTGGCAAGTAGATCATTTCATGCTTTGAATAGTAATGGTCGCTATAGAATTTCGGAAATAAAGTATCGTTTTACCGACAGAAAATGTATTTAAACACATGGCGTAATGATGCACAATGCATCATTTGTAGCGCATTTAGCTTTGTGGCTATGCTATAAGAAAGGGAAATAGCTGTGTATATGAGAAATATGTAAACTAACAGGCAATAAACAGTCTCTTTATAACGAGAGTGTGTACAGCATAATCGCATTTTGAATTACTAACCCTTAAATGACACGTTTTTAAAGTTGCATTGTTCAGAAGTTATGTATGCGCAGATACCGTGTTGAGCCAGCTAGCTACCCAATTTGCCACGGATGCAGAGGTTACAATAACGAATAAATGATTTCCGCTGTTAAGGACACAAGGTGAGCCCAAGGGAAGTTGACCTTTCCGCTTTTACTTGTAAACACAGTGACGTTACACCAATTAAGCGAATAATAATTTCGTTACTCCTTTCATTTCATTAGTTAATGCAAAACACGAACCCATTTGCTGGCTTGATTTACCAAAGAACGACCCTGTGATGTGTAGCCTGTTTTTTAAACGGCAAACCACACGGATGTTTCAATGTGTATTGAACTGTTAACGGCACTACACATTAATATCTGACTTACGCTGATAAACTTGTATTCCGTGTTGTTTCCTTTAGTAGGGATGTATTGACCCAGTTTTATCCCGAACGACTGGGTTATGAAGCTAATCATAATGTGCACCATTGTGTTGACTTATAATGGACTTGCCTTATAAGTTATGAACCCATCAAAGTAAAATGTGTAGACATTAAAATAAAATAAATAAAAACAACAATATGTGGCAGAGCAATTGCTTGCCATCTGATAAGAATGGTATAGCGAATGCATTTATAGACGTGCGACAGTAAAGCAAAGCGACCAATTATTGAGAAGTATGACTGGTGATCATGGTTTTTTCTTTTCGTTTATAATTTAGCCAACAGTGTTTTTAGAATGTTTATTCTGAATATTAAATACTACCGTAGCTATCCCTGCGTATTTGATGTACAATTTGACGTTTGTGTGAAGCTATGGTTGTTTTTACTGCTTCATTCATTTCGGCCTGTTAGACAATACACCCCCCATATTTAAACTCCAATGATTGAAAATAGCAAGTGGCACGGATACCCACAATGCACCAGAGCTCTGAAACTCTCAGCCCACATCCTTTGTGGGTCCCACAAAAGAAATAGGATTAAGGGTATTGGGGAAGTGGGGTTGCATGTTAATGCCTCACAGTGTATCAGATCTGATTTTTACCTGCTCCGGATTTACTTTTGATTGCGGTATGCTAGTGTCCCAGTTATATTTAAAATGATGCAACAAAGCATAGGTTCAGCACTGTCATTTGCACCCTTGAGTAACCTGAAATGATTCAGTAAATATGTAAATGACTGTAAACTGTGGAAATTGCTCTGGATAAAAGTGTCTGCAAAATGCATTGATAAATTTATTGATAAATGGTTGGAATTATTTCAACCATTGAAGTTATTTAGTTTGTAAACAGTATCGTACAGATATATCACAAGACAATTGGCACATACATAATAAATTTCACATTAGCTAATCAATTTTTTCCAGAAATCCTTGCTGTTGAATAAAGTTTATATTGAATGTGATCTACCTCATTCTAAATTAATATAACAGATACTCATGAGAGTGACATATCAGTATTTTCCTGGAAAAAAATTTTCTATGGCTAGGTTGAATGGTTTTTCAGCACACTCTGTTCATGTGCTAATGTGAAACAGTCATGGGTTTCCCCCATCCCTTCATGGGCGGGGCAGTCTTTGTGTGTCTCAGCCCAGGAGTTGT
This sequence comes from Conger conger, assembly GCF_963514075.1. NCBI lineage: Eukaryota > Metazoa > Chordata > Actinopteri > Anguilliformes > Congridae > Conger > Conger conger. Next base: position 40,215,865 of record NC_083768.1, on the reverse strand, counting down.
GTAGCAGAATTCCCATATTAACCTGACAGAGGTAAGACAATACCTCTACAGGGAATATTCCTTAGTAATTCATGCAGGTTGTGAGTTTTGCAATGGAATGGGGGGTGGGGGTTGGATGGGGGGGGGGGGGGATGCAGGATAGTGGCTGTTTAAATCAGCGAGTGAGGGTACACTATCTGGAAGCAGGTAAAATTATTTTTTTTGAGTTAGCTGAAGCTTTAATCCACAGCAATTTACAGGTGGTTAGACTAAGACGGGGACAATCCCCCCTGGAGCAATGTGTGGTCTAACAGCTGTGCGGATCTTATAATGCCTACACCAGGGCTTTTACCACCAACCTCCTGGGTCCCAGTCATATAGCTTAACCACTAGGCTACAGCCTACTCATATACTGGAACTTATACCAGATCATAATTTTGTATGGACATAAATGTTATTGAGCACTGCAGAATTCACCTGCTCTCCAATACGCAAAGTTTCCCTTTTCCTCAGCCCTGGCTCTTTATTCAGAGCGTCCCACTAATCAGCTGGCACAGTGCAGTGCGTCAGAGCTAGCCCATGCAGACAAATGGGCCCTGTTCTTGTTTATCTGCGAATCCCCCCACCACCACCACCACCCACCCCCCAGCTTTTGCGAAATGCTTAACCCTTTTGGCCTCATTATCCAAATTGCAGTCCCCTTGAAGACAACAGATGCTTTTGTTCAAAACTCGAAGAGAAAGTGGGGCTCAGTCTTACTCCAAAACACTTCCAGTTTTGCTTTTCTCAAAAGACAAAAAGTGAAGCACATGTGAAAAGAAAAGATTTATGACTCATTTTTGATCTCCCACCCCCAGATCTCCACGGAAGGCAGAGAAGCCTCCCTCTGCAGACCTGGATTTACAGAGGACGTGTACCACGCAGCCATATCCGGGGGGGTGACTGAGGGACAGCCTCTCTTCAACGGTAAACATTTACGCACATTTGTGACAGCTTTGTTCTTTTTAGGTCTTTGCTGTGTTTGTGTGTCTGTGTGTGTGTGAGTGTGTCTGTGTGTGTTGGTGCATGTTCATGTGTGCCACCCGGGTATGCTGTTAGAAAATTGATAGTGAACACATGCGAACAATGGTCTTTGTTGTTCAGCTGGCATCTGAATGGTATTTTGTGGTTGGTGCACTAATAAAACCCACTCTCGTCGGACCAGATTCTGCTCCACTCCCCCTGCTTTCACTCAGTGCCTCGTACACATGGATGGCAGAAGTAACTGCAGAAGCCCGCAATGTTTTCACTTTAGCCATGGAATATCCCAACTGTTGAGAGAACATAGCAGACTAATTGAAAACAAGAGCCAATCTTCTGTTGATGGATTTCTTTTTAAAAAGGAAAAAAGATTGTGGAACTCCTTGTATTTTTATCTGACTGAGTTCCCGTTTTTATTTAAAAAAAGAAAATTGACTCACATTATCTGTGCAGACAGTTACTCAAGAGCTCATCACTTCCCATTCCGAAAGGCGGCCTTGCCACCCTGAATAGATCTGACGCGGTTGCATCAAACAGCATCATCTTCATGCACCGCGGTCGTACTTATCCGTAAATGCCGCTGCTTTTTTTTCAGGTGTCAGGTCATTTAAAAGCAGGCCCTTCAAGTCTCTTTGTAGACAAAGATCCATTTGCAGAAAAATATCAGCCCCCTTAGAACATATCTTGTGCTTCATAAGACACTTACAAGCCTTAGATGTATGGTACCAGTTTTAATAACTGCATAAATATTTAAACATAGAAGTAAAACCATCTTTCTCTGGTGCGAGTGTTGGTGGGTAAAATGTAATTGTGCAGCATAGCCATTCAATAATTGCAAATGCTGTTGCTGTCTGCCTGTTAGTATTTAAAGCAGATAAAAAGCCAGGACTGTGTTTACAATTATCAGCAGAAAATGCTGCTGCTACTGGACCTTTGTAGTTCCAGACTCTGCCACATGCTTTGGGAGTTCGAAATCAGTTTTGTAGATGGCACCTCAGCGTATGACAGCTTTACTTCAAGGCAGTGTCAACCAATGACAACCACAACTCATTCTTTCCACTGTCAGCCATTTTATTTGTGTCTCTGACCAAAAAATGAACCGATCAGTTCAAATGTGTTTATTTTCACAGTTGCATTGACATTGACCCAGTTGCATTGACACAGAGAAAAGCATTCGTTGACCACCACCAGGAAAATAACCAAACAAAAAAAAAAGGTGAGAAAAGAGTAGAACAAAATGGCAGTGGGACAGAGACGAATGAAGCTCGAGAAGGGCCACATTTATCAGCTGAGAGAGGGCCACAGGTGGCTGGAAGGATGGCCTTCAGACAACATCCTTTTATTTTCTGTTGTTAATCCCAACAAACTGTCAGAGCCATAAACGTTTCCCTCTGAAAAAACTGAAGTTGATAAATTTGTCCTTAAATTTGTCAATGGTAAGCTCCTCCCGTCCTATTGTTCTTCACACAATGAGGCAGAGGAGTAATATAACAGTTAGGGGATTGTGCTTTCAGCTTCAATATTAGTTACATTCCCAATAGGGCAACTGCCATTTTACTCTTGAGCAAGGAATTTAACCTGAAACTGCTTCCCTAAATATCCAGCAGCATACATGGGTTATAGATAAAGAATGTAAATTGTGAAATATTCTCTGGATGAAACAAACTGTAAAGTGTAACATACACCTTTATTTTGTTCCCTCTTTTTCCTAAATGGGAATTTTAAAAAGGCAGTTTTACTGAACAGTCAGAACTTGTGTCAGTGTGTGGATTGTGATGTCTGTGTCACTTCCAGTGCGTATTTACCCAGCGCCACCGCTCACTCTGATTCAAGTAACGGTCCAGAAGGCCCATATAAGGCCTGTCAGAAACAAAGCTCTCACCCACATGCGAAAGAGAGGAGGGGTGCAGAGCCTTGAGCAATTTCAACAAAAGATAACAAGCGCTATTGGATTTCACAGTGGGCGCTAAAATGTCACAGTGTGACAAGACTTTGAGTCAGAGGACAGGGGAGTGGAGGGGGGGGGGGGGGGTTGGGGGGGTTGGGTGCTTTCACTTCCATCTTACCTGTAAATGACCACTGTTTGATCCTACAGGTAGTCAGTTTCCTCCTAGAGTAGTGGATGACCCGTGGCTACTGGTAATCGGGGCCCCCTTTTGTTCCCCCTCCACGGGAGAGGGTGAGGGGGGGTAGAGAGAGAGGAGGGGGGACGGGGGGATTCCTCAGTCATTCTAATGTCCCCTTAAAGAGGTTTCTGTGATGCGATTTGGACCAGTGTTAATGCAACCTCATCTGTTAATGAATGTTTTTTTCCCCCCACTTTAAAAGAGAGTGTTTTCATGCTGTGATGTGTGTGTACATCTGAGTAAGGCTCTTTTTAAAATGCAAAATAGTGCTGTTTCCAGATTTTGTTAAGGAGGCCCCATTGTTTTAAGTACCTCCTACAGTTACACATGCGGGGCATGTTAATTCTCTCAACCTAGTATAAGGCCCGGATTTACTTTAGTTATTTTCTTGTCGATGCCCTCAGTGTTCTCGCCTCCTGTTATCCATGTTGAATGGTTAGTAAAACACAACTCCTTTCAGGTCAAGGAAGTTTTCCAACTATGTGGTCATGTATTTTTTTTTTTAATTTTATATACCATTGGGAGACAAGGAGTGTCCTAAAGATTTCACTCAAGATTCATGTAGTCTGCTGTGACATGACAGCCTGTTAAAGCCAAGCCCTACTGTGCTGTACTTAATGCATCTGGCAGCTGAAAATATCCAAACAACTTCATTTCAAATAATACGTGGCAGGGCATTAGGAGTTCAAGAAGATTAAGATTTAAGCTGGACTGAGTGTAAAATGCACGGTGACTAGAAATAATCACATTCTGTGTGATTTAATGTGTTATGTTAGATGTTGTTAGAATCCGGCATTGTACCTACAGTATCTCTACTAATCACACAGTGCAGAATTAACTATGTCAAAATGAGAGCAGCTTGCTTCCAGCAAATTACCTTGGAGATTTGATTAGAGGGAACTTGTTCTGTGTGACATTCCCATTACCCAAGGGTGTCTTTTTTACCCAAACCCCACGCTTACATATTTTAACAATGTAAACTTTGGTTCTTAATATAATATAATTAGTGATATGTATAATTGAATATATATATATATATATATATATATATATATATATATATATATATATTCAATGATAAAACAAAAATATCTATCTTTTTTTCATTAGTGTAGTCATGGAAAACAAGCAGTGGAAATGAGAATAACGATTTTTGTCTGGAAGAGAATGTGTCAGCCAGGGGACAGACCAATCAGAGGCCTCCCATTAGACGACCGGTGACCGCTTCGTTGCTCTTCAATGGAATCATTCAGGCAAATTTGACAAAGTTTGCTTGGGAAAGAATGGGAGAGGAACAGTGGGAGTAATTATTTATCTGGGGGGGGCTGCTCACCAGTCATGCAGAAAGGAGGTTATGCTCTTTGCGAGGAGGAGAGCCACCTATGTTGCCCAGGGCTGTATGACACATATATAGCTGTGGTCTGACTTTCCCACACTGCCTGAACAGGGACTCCCTGTGACTTTTCTCTGAGCTGGGGAAACGAAGAGAATTTCCGGTGGACAACCACTATGCCCGCGCAATTCACAGGCTGTTTTGAGCAATGCCAAAACGGTCGCTCCAGTATGCTTGGCTATTCCAATTTTTATTATTTATCAACTTATTAAAATTGTATATGAGGAGTCTAGCTGGCAAATCCTATGACAGATTCATGTATGCACACAGACTAATATGTGACAGTATGTGACAATGTAAAGAAAAATATATACAATTCTGTTATCAGACATTTGTTAGGAATATTGTTTGAATTGAAAGTCAGATATTCCTTTTCATCTAAATTGTCTGACCTCATTTAGACACAGTATTTGTATTTTGTATCCTTTCTTATGTGATTTTTCTTACCTTGTTTCTATTTGTGCTGGAGTCTTATGTAAATGTCCGTGTTGTGTGTGTGTGTATGTGTGTTTTTTATAGTTCAGTGTTCTGCAACAGGATCTCCTGAGTTGGCAGAACTCAACTCTACCACAAAAAGCTGTGTTCTCAAATTCTAGAGCAGTGGAAATCCCCAAAAGCTTGTTGAACTTGTAACACTTTCCTGGAGTATCAATCTGCCTTTCCACTTCTTTCCCCTCCTTCTCTCTCCTCCCTTCCCATCCTGCATTGGCTTTTTCCTTCCCTCTGTATCCGGTTTCTCATGTGAGATTTACTAATCAAGTAGGCCTGTGCTTTAAATGATGAAGAGTTTCAAGGAAACATGTTGATTATTCTATTTCATTGCCTCCTGCCACCCCACAGTTCTATTTCAAATGTGGTTGTATAAACCCAGGATAGTCCCCACTGTCCACTCCATCCCCCACAATACCAAACCTAATATCTTCCCCACTGCCATCTAAACTCTAAATCAGTGGACCCAGCTGAGGAAATTCACACTAGCTGTTCCTCTGTATGAGATGGACCCAGGCCTTCTACTAGACTCACTCGGTTCAGGGTACGGGTCGTTGTACCCTCTTTGTTGCCATGCCGACCCGTGCTAACCCAGACTGTTAGCTTAGCCTTCATTGGCCTGCTAACAAATGAGCTGAGCTGAAAACGACAGCATCACTTGGCTTTTACAACTTCTGGGAAGACAATGGACCAGAACTCAACTGGCTTTGCTAAGACAGCCAGCTCTATTGTGTCTTGCTACTGCAACATTTAAAACAGTAAACAGAGCTAGCAGAGTAAATAATTGATACCTTACTAAGTAGCCACTCGGTTCTGTGAACAAGAGAAGGTGGTAGCATTGCCAGTAAAGTTAGTATGCCGATGTTCCATGTTACTCGTGTGAAAGTGAATAAGAGAAGGCTGTCTGACTGGACAGGAATCAGACCTGGGTCAAATCAGTATTCAGATAATATCCCTTTGGATAAGTGTACAATTCCTTTAAAGATGCATTAATTGCATCAATATTCAGAACAAAATTTCAGTTTCATATGGTTGTCCATTTTGGTTCACAACATTTTGTTTAGCAACACATTTCTTTAAAAGAAAATTTGCTGGCATTTAAATAGTTAAAGTATTCCAAATCCATATCTGACTCCGGGTCACAGCAGTAGTTATCCATGGGCAGTGTCTCCAGTCTTCAGTTGGCACTAGCCTCATTCAGGCTCTCTGTTTATAAGAGGTTCAGAAACCCCTTTTTACGGATATAGCTGCTGTCTGCTGTTTTGACAAATAATTTTGTATGAGGCTGCTATTGCTAAAACTTAAAACAGTATTTCTCGTTTATTAAACGAACAGAAACATGGATTTGGCTGTGCTGTATTTCATTTTTTTGGGAACCGATGTTTATGTGGTTTAAAGAAATGTTGCTGCCTTCAATGTAGACTAAACTTAATAAAATCTAATCAATCATAGGACCAGGAACTTATTTGTCTCATGATTCTTTTACAAAAAACAACAACCTAACCACTCCCATCTCCAATTAGTTGGCATTGTGTTCTAATTCTTCTCCTCCGTGTGCTACTCCTGGCACATCTCCCTTGAGTCAGAAATGTTTTCAAAGCAGTTTTCAGCCCTGTCTGACACCAGTTAACCTCATTTTCTAAAGTGGGCTTTGGTAGACCTGCTGTAACATTTTTCTGTGTTTTGGGCTGGAACTTTGAACCTGAGTGAAAACAGCCTATTTTTAAACAAGCATTGATCCTGGAGTAGATTCTCAGGTGATCCTACAGTAGATTCAGCAGAATGATTGATCTCGTAGATTGAAAATGTATGCCAGTGCCAGTCTATCTGTTCACACATTTACACTCACACATGCACATTTGAACCCACAGTAAACCAACAACAATGTTTAAATGTCAGGCATGTCTTAGAGATCTTATAACATGCAATGTCAATGACCATGCATGTTTCACACACAAATGCATGTGTATACACACACACACGCACACTTTCTGATGCAAGGCCCCAGAAAAAGCTTCACACACATAACCTCACAATGCACCAATGAGATGTGTGTCTGGTAAACTCTTGCTCCGATTTCTCTGAGAAAAACACAGAGGATGCTTCATTCCCTGATTGCCAAAGTGGTTTTGGGAAAGGACTGTAAGAAAAACGGAAGCGGTTTTCCTTTACCGCGATGTGAACGGACATGAAAACGTCATGGGTAAATACAGCTGGAATGGCCGTGCGGAGTGTGTGTGTGGGTGTGTGTGTGTGTGTGTCCAGGCTTCAGTCTGAGTAAATGGCACACTCATGTGTCGTCTGCTCCAGTTACTGAACATCTTTTCATAGGAAGATGTACTGAGGAATGGTGCAGGCATGAGTCTCAGACCATTGAGTCTGTGACTGCAGAACTACAATGACAGAACTTGACGCTGCTGTCTCAATGTAGTGCGTCACTGTTATTTGTACAAACAACTTTCAAAGGCTTTGAGTTGGCCTACATGGCTAGGATTTTGCATAAGTTACGTCTTTGTGTGTATCCTCTCACAAGTGTGGTAAACTATACGTGGATTGTTTTCTGTGTGAGCTGAATACATTGGTTAAATGCATACTACCATTTGGATGATGAAACAATGCCCAACCTGTGACTAAGTAAGTTGGATCCAGTCCTGATTGTAAGACATAAGCTGAACATTGAGCAAATTTGTCTGCCGCATTAGGAAAACATACATTTCTCATCTCAAACTTCCAACTTCCAGTCCACAGATACGACCCTTTGCTGAGGACCCACTCAGCTACTCCACAGTAGGCTGTCCCTATATATTTTCTGTTATTTATTTTTTTTCCTCAAACAGATCAATAGTTCCAGGGTCTTTGTTTGGCCTGATCAATATGTTGTAATGAAGTCCGTGCTCCAATTCCCAGCTAAACATTGCTATGGGGTATTGGGCGGGGGAATGTGTGCAGTGCATTATGGGCCGCTGTAAAAAATGTTCTTATGATCTTCCGGAAAGAGCCGCGCCCGACCGCCAATGCTAAATTGCATGTGGGTTTGCTATTGGTTCTCTTAACGCATTCGTGCACGGTGAGCAGCGGTTCTGGAAGCAGACCAGCTCACCTGCATACGTCTTTGAGCGTTGCTTGGCGGCGCTCCTCTGACTGTCATGACCATGAAATAATAATAATAATGCTCTAGCACGCAGCGGTCTGGGTGTAATTTCTGCAGCCTGCGCCTTTTAAGGCTGCAATCTGTGCTGAGACTAGTGGGGGAGGAGCACCATAGTTTATAGATGTTTGACCTTTCTGCCATTGCTTCTTTATCAGTCCCTTATCGAGCCAGGGGTGTCTGCACATCGTCTTCCCATTTTTGGGAACCGTGAGACCTCTGGATTGACTCACAGATAAAGCCGTTTACATCGTGTTGATGCAGCCCACCCCTTCTCACCACCCCCCCGCTCCCCGCTTATCTTAAACTTTCTCTCAGCCAGCCTCACATAGGGCTATGGAGTGATGTTGATTCAGGATTTTGGTTTCTCTGGCTATCTGTGTGCGTATGCGTGTGATGAACAGAGAGTGACAGAGAGAGTTAAACAGCGAGAGAGAAAATTATAAACTGAGCAAAAACATGCATGCATTTTTTCTTTATACTGTCACTGTTTTACTTCTATTCGAAGAAAGCTTTCCAAGACAACAACCAGTTTCTGGCACATTGTGCCAGTACAGTTAAATTTGAATTGAATTGGAAAAATTGAATGAGAAAGAGAGTGAGAAGCTAAGAGAGGGAAAGAAAGGGAAATAGATAGATACTGTGTCTGTGTATGAGTGAGACAGAGAGATGGTGTACGTGTGTGAGTTACAGAGGGAAAAAGAGGGAGATATTGAGTGTATGTGTGTGTGTGCGTGGATGTTAGGGAGATTGAGAGAAAAAGGGTGTGTGTGTAAGCGAGAGAGAGAGATGGAGGATGTATGCGTGACAAGAGAGATGGGGGGAGAGAGAATTAATATGTCCTTGACGTATTATTTGCACATTAGCCTCGGACAGCCCAGAGTGGCTGCGACTGCCCTGGCGACACAAGCCTGGAGCCCACAGCTGGTGCCAAGGGCATGTGCTGCTCACGCCCAGGAGTCATGTGACCCGGGCCTGCTGGCTGGGTGTTGAGAAGCAGGCTTTGTGTTCCCCAGTGGAGCCCATCCCAGATACCAGCCTCGACCCACAGAATTATTTTGTCTTGTCCAGTTCATTCCCCCTCGATTTCACTGACAACACGTCAGTCGGGTTGGGTCTTGACTGTGGGAACACAGGTATTCTGGTGTTTCTCTAGACTGTCACCCTCATTGAAGTCTTATTTTGTTTAGTTCCATATGCACTGCTTTGTATGGATAAAAGAATTGGCTAAATAAAATAATGTAATCTACTGTCATATTTTGTCTTGTTTTTGGTTATAATATGATAGAATCACCATGGCCTTTTAGCCAAGAAGTGAATGTGCATCCTTCAATCCTTATGTACAATATATAAATATTATGTATCTGTGTGTGTGTCTGTGTGTGTGTGTGTGTGTGTGAGAGTGTAATATGGTGGGAGTCATGGTGGTAGTATGGGGTCAGGAATAATGTTGAATTGTTGACCATGGCAGGTTATACTGCCTTCGCACCCAGATGTACGGGGGCTTTGTAACCATCAGAAGGTGAGGCGAGCCCTACATGTAATGAGGCTGAATATAAATAGTGTGTGCCCCCCCACCCCCCCATTCTCAAAATCCCAGACGCAGCAGAAAAACCAGCAGCATGCATGACCGCCACTCAACCACAGCCAGTCGACAATAGGTCAGCTCCGGCTACTGAGAGGTTTAATTTATAAAAAGAGAAGAGTCTGCGGGGTTCTTCAGCTTGTAGCAGGAACCCGGTTTTGGGAAGATGGGGACATTGCTGGCTCTGTGCTGAAAATGTAATTTTTTTCTTGGGGTTCCTGGCACACAAAGGCTGCCCTGTTCTTTAGCTGGCACTTCACTGAGAGCAGAGAGGTTCAAAGCCTCTTATTTTGCTCACTGCCACACTTGTTTTTGTTGTGTTGGGATCCTTCATTACTTTGGCCGCTCCCCCGACTCCTGACTTGGGCCAAATCTCAGCTTTAGTAATGTATTAATCTGCACCCGTTGCTGAGTCCGCTTGGAGAGGGATGCTTTTGTTTCCTGGCCTTTTATCCCACTCATTTCTTTTTCGTGATTAAAACTGAGACTGAGCTAAATTTGGTCATGATCCTCAGTGTCAGGTGGTATCACCTCTCTCTCTGTCTCCCTCTCTCCCTCTCTCTCTCTCTCTCTCTCTCTCTCTCGCTTGGCTCTCATCCTTCCTTGGCAGCCTGACTGAGTCTGAATACTGTTAGAATGTGAACCAGTGTTCTTCAAGAGCTACTTCCTGGGTTTTCAAAATGGCTCATATGGACACATTTTCCACATACTATGTATGAAGCATTTCCATGGATGGGATGCATTGTACATGGATACAGCCAAAGTAGATTCTTGTTCATAATAGTTAATTATGCTGACAATGATGTGTACATGGGAATAGTAATTTTTTGGTGTATTCTGATAAATGACCAAAGGGTCTACATTGGGAGTCTACATCAAATGGCCCTGATCTAAGAAGGACCACTTTCCTTGATTTATGTGAGAGGCAAGTACCGTAGTTTACGGAATAAGGGCGTGGTCCTTTTTTTAAATGAAGGAAGCCACACATACACATGCACATGTATGCGCGCGCACACACACACACACACACACACACACACACACATAAGTAGACGGTCAGAATGTCATCTCTCCAATAGTTGGGCCGAACAACAGTTTGCATGGACATTTGAGCCAGGTTCCAGTGACAATATCCCGGCCCGAGAGAAGCCCCTCCAAAGCTGTGTCTGCATTCGTTGTGTTCCGTCTCCGATTACCGTGCGCTGGCATTTTCACCAGGCTGGCCTGGGATAAGTATCCCTGTCTGCGCAACTGGTCCCCTCCTCTCCGGGTTTGAGCGTCTCGGAGTGTACTTATGTTAATGCACTTCCTGGCAGTCCAGCACCTAGGCCACATCCCTCCCTCACCTCTCACTGTTGTACAGGTCAGGTGTGTATTCTGTATTTGTGTTGTTTATTTATTCACTCCTATAATTGGTTTGGATTTATCTTTTTTTCTGAAGGTTATTTGCCCTTTGAGAGCATGCAATTACAAATGAATGCAGGATAGCTTAAGTATATATTTTCTTTACTTACCATCTGACTGAACTTTTTAATTGGTTGAATATTCCCTTATATATGTATACTGTACATAAATACTAAAGGAAGAATGAAAATAAAAAGGTTGGAACCTTGGAACCCTGCTGATATATATTTTTTGCAGTTATTGCATCGTTTTATGCAGTTATTGTGGGATAGTGATGGGGGGGGGGAATATTCATTTTTGGGAGGGACAGAATATTCAAATATCAAATTCATGCAAATGTGCATCCCAAGTGCATACTCATCACTCTCATGAGATGAATTATAATTATGCTTTTTCTGTAGTCCCCATTTTGTAGCCTGGAATTCACTTGGAATCCAATCTCTGTAGCTGCTGTTTTTGAATGCAAAATTAGCTAATTAACCGCAATAAAGGTTTAAGTGAGTGCATTATACTAGACACTTCTGTGGATCAAGGAACCTATCAGACAACAAACTTGTGTTCCAACATTCGCCAAGTGCAATAGCATTCCACTCATATCAAATCTGCTAATTTAGCTGATTAAGGTAACCTGAAATATGATGATTTTAAATGATTGCTTAACAGCCCTCTTCATGAGAAGTCTGTATCGGCATACTGCCACTGGAGATTCAATTTAGGCTACACACTAAAAATAAAATTGGCTGCAGAAAAATTATAATGAATTATACACGCAAAAATTCTGTTTCAGGAATGAAGATTGATTGCCCGCATTTTTTTAAAGTTCTCATTTTAATTAAGCAACTGCTTCCATATTTGCTGTTTCTCTAGAGAGTGCACATGGTTTGTCCTTAAGATAGGGATCTGTGATATACGTTTCACAAGCAGATTCTTCTTGGTAGGCTACATGTTTCCCACTGGGATGTAATATAACTTAGAAAGGATTAGCATTAGCCTGTTTGGTAACATGACAAAAACAATGCTCTTCCAGATCTCCAATATGGAGAGACACAGTATGAGGTCAGCGTGCATTGGGTTCCAAACCACAGCCTTAGTAGTCCCAAATAAAGTGGACAGACTCTTTAACCCAACGGAAATTGTCGTAATAGGCCAGAAATTGAAAATGTGGTTTTAAGCATATTGTCCTCCCAGTCATTTTCATGCCCGTTTGCTCAGTTCGGTGTGTGTGTGTGTGTTGGCCTATGCATGCAGCAGGGTTTAGAGAATTGTCACGCCAAAGTTATTTCAAGGTCCATGGTTATTTACTACCACATTAAAAAGCTAGTTGTGTGTGTAGCCTTTGCACACGCCACATTACTGTTGGCTCAGCGGAAACGGAATAGCATGTCTCGGGGGGAAGAGCTGACATTGCTGTGCGATGGTGGCGCATTTGTCACTCTGCATAATTGAAGGAAACGTTTTACGGCCAAATCGGCTGTCAGAGGAAAACCCGCAAACGAAGCGTGCGCCACTTCATGAATGTTCCGTGTCGAGGAGAGGAGAGGAAAGGAGAGGAGGGAGGAGATGGAAACCAGATTGAAGTGGGAATTTGATTTCCTAGTTTTTTTCCGGCGCAAGAAAAATGTGGATCTTATGCGCTTGCTGATCCGTATGAAGTCAGCACTGGGAGAATAGAATGCTTTCCCCCTCCAATAGCATGCATCTTGCTTTGCAGGAAAAAGAAGCTTTTCATGTTAGGGCAGGAATGTTTGAAACCAGCTTGCAAAAATACAAGCTCACAAAGTAGTGCAGTACATGTGTAATAGGCTTTCAGTACAATTTCACCTTGTTCTTTGGCAGTTGGCACCCATCCATCATCTTACATTGATTAGCCTTTGTTTCCATGCACCCATGGATTTAGGATTGTGACCTTTTTAAGAAATGAGATGCCCCGCTCGACTTAGATCCTTTGAAATAACAGCGCCTCCATTAATTTACAGCAAACCCAACCGTATAAACACTATCAGCCAAGGTTATTGACCTTTCATGGTTGTCTTGAGTGATATACCGTGGAGGGGAAATGAAATGCGTAGGACAATAAATTTGGCTCAAATCTTACCGCAGTGCTGAAGCGATTTGTGTTGAGCACTCCTAGATAATCTTTACGCGTAAGTCTGCTTGATAAAACTTTAGGACAGAGGTTTGTCTCGAGTGCGCCTTTAGTTACTATGATGAGCATTTGAAGAAAATAAAAAATAACAGCAGCCCATCACAAACTGGTAAAGGTTATCTGCTGATAAAAAAAAACCAAAAGTTTGTTTTTGAATCTGTTCTCAACTGAAAGTCCTTGGAAAGGAGTCTGTATTTCAGTTGGATGTGTAAAGATGGAGAACAGCTATGCCATATGTATTTCTTTATTTATTTATTTATTTTCTAAGTGCACCGCTAATTCTTTGGGTCTTCATGAAAAGGAGCTGTTCAAAACAGACTCCACTGAATACATACTGACCTTACATCTGTGTCATTTCATTGACTCACCCCTGGTTTTAAAACATCGCCTTTCAAAGCACTATTTTAAAAAGTATGTAACAAATATTGTTTTATTCGGCAACCATGGAGTAAAGCAGAATCATGCAATGAAAGCTGGATTTACTTGACCCCCAGGGTCTGATTTGATGTTTTGTACTTTGGCATGGTTGACATAAAATGGCAATAAATATATACAAAACGTTTCCACTGTGCAAAAGACGGAACAGCAGCTGCTGGTGAGATTTGATTTGGCCATCACTGTCTTGTTAACCCAAGAAGAATTTATTAGGTATATTGTACATAATGGTGGCTTGGCCATTCTCAGCCGATGCCAACATTAATCAGCACCTTTGCCCATTTGGATGGGCTTGTAGAATTTTCCAGCTGTTTAATACTGAGTGCATAACAGAACAATGAAGTCAGAAGGCACTTAGTTTATTTTCGTCTGCTTAGTGTCTCAGGATCTTAATGGGGTGTCTGAAAATGGGTAAGTTTTAGAAGTGGGTGCCAGTTGACAGCAGAATAAAGTCAAGGGAGATAAGACTTGATTGTGGCCTTTTACTACCCTTGCCTGCTCTCTGGAAGACCTGTCATATATACTGTGAGCTATATATACTGTGTAGTCAATCAACTGTCTTGGATTACTTGTGTCATTAGCTCACAATCAAGAGTTTTCATTTTTTTGCATTGTGCTTTTATTTATTAATTTTTTGTTTATTTATTTATTGAAGGAATTTAATATAATTTATTGAATAATTTATTATTGAGCTCTGTCACAACGATCACACAGTTATCATTTCATACTGTTATTTGTAGTTCTGTTTTATAGTGTCTGTGACAATGTTTGCGATCCCTTATAGGCTTCGTATAGCTTGGATTTTGAGTGCAAACACAAATCTCTGAATATTACCTAATGCTTGTCATCTTGGGGACACAAATGAAAATAGTCTTTGTAACACATTGTTATTGCTAAGGAGAACCAACTTGCTAGGATAAGAGCATTTGGAATTTTAACTTCTAGTGCACTATTAAAAACTTTTACTTCTTCCCTACAATGTAAACTGAAGACATATTACATATACAGTGCATTTCTAGCCGCTAGTTTTTAAGCCACTTTAATTTGTCCTTTGTTCAGTTTGTAATGTGGAAACTTCGTAAAGTACCACATTTGTTCACGCATGCCACCTCTATTTATGATCAATCTGTTTGAGAATCGGAATGCTTCTGTTTAAGGCAAGCATTACTGTTAATGAAATGCAGATGTCTTGGCAGTGAGAGATAGAAACAGGGTAATAGGCAGTGTTCATTTTCTGGAGCACACAAGGTGAGATTTGTACGGAGTTTTAATGGCTTTTGCCATTTTGCCGGCAGACAAAGTGTGCTTTGATAGGAAAACAGTGTTTATTGTGAATGCCTGTCTAGAACACATTTGATAAGTGCTCCAAAAAGGTTTATTCCTTTTTGCCCATATCTTGTGACAAAGTACAAGGTTGCTGTTATATTAAAACATCACTGAAAAGAACTATTTGCTTACACTCTGTTCATGCATTTGCCTGTGGAAAATGTTGGTTTTACTACATGGTGGTGTGTAAAACTCAGAGACAGACCAATACCTTAGCAGCAAGCATGCAACATCACCTCTGCTTTGCATAAACAATTCATGGGGGGGACTTTGACTTTTAGAAACATCATGCCTTTGACCTATCCTCTCCTCTGGTGACGGTAGTGTAGCCTCACCCTTCCCAAGGTTATCCTGAATCTGGGATTCTGATTGGCTACAGAACTCATACCTTTTACATGTCTAAGAATGGCCCTGAAAGGTATTTTCAGCATACTGGTAGAGTATGTCACATTTCATCCAGGTGCTCCAATAATATGACTGTAAATCATAGAGACTCAGTTTTAAATAAATCTGTTATTTTCTTTTTGTAATAAGAGGCTGTTTCCATTGTACATTTACATCATCTTCTGTATGCTCCTTGTGCAGGCCTGCATCTGTATGGTTGTCTATTGTGTTTGTGGACAGAAATATTGTGTGCACATCAGTGGCTGTTTGGGAGGGGAACGGTGATGTTTTGGCAGTGGATTCACAACAGTGGAGGGGTAAAGGCTTGGAGTGGAATGGTGGAGGTTCTGGGGCAGAATGGTGGGGGTTTGGGGGCAGATGAGGATAAGCGAAGACTGGCATATCTCCCGCCTTGTTCAGAGTGCCATCTCATCTATTCTCAGGCAGGGCAGCTAGGCTGGGTTTTCTGCCAAAGTAACTCTCGTAACCCGACAGAGACAAAAACCCTGAAACCAAACCCAAAATGCTGCCACTTGTTGTGTGGTTTCAGACTAACACAGCTTGGGCTGTGTGACGATTAGGATAAACATGACCATAATGAAGCGAGACAGTTAAAATGTATGATCAACCGCAGTTTGGCTCTGCTTCGTAGTGGTAATAAACAAGACAATAAGACTGGAGTGGGGGAAAGCCTGGAGAAGCTAGGTCTCGGCATTACTGGATCTGCGTTATTGTTGACCAGGGCTATGAAAACCCCTTTGTTCAGAAACGCAGACTGCTGTCAGTGCACAGCCACCCAGTCCTGCAGGAACTTCCAAATGAATGCTTCACATAGTGCCATTAACCCACATTTTTAACCCACATCTTTTTTTACCATAATTTGTTTTACATGCACGCAGCATGAGGCTTTTCCACATATCGGAGCGTTGCTGCTGGGCCGGGTTTAATGGCATACTTAATGCTGTGTGTATTTTCTGGCCGTAGTCATAGCCGGGGTGTGGTTTAAGTGAAACCGGTCACCCCACTGGATGGATGACATCATGTGGAAATACAGAGGTGGTGCTGAACACAGTGGACAACAATGGGTCGTGATTGATTTGATTTTTGTCTTTCTCCTTGCATTGTTTTTTTTTAATGGAAAATGTATAATTGAACTTAATATGTGGTTGGTTTTGGGCAAGGGGCCAAGGCCTGGCTTTGTTTTTGAAGCTAACCTGGTTATAGTGAGAGATGTTGTTCTCTAGCACCAGGGCAGTTGACTCAAGTATGGGTCTTTTGCCCCCCGCTTAATTATGAGTCTGGTACCAATGCGGTCAAAATGTGCTAGAACTACAAAATATGCCAAAATATACCCACAAGAACACATGTTAGTTGTAATTGCTGTTTTTAAATCTAATGTTTCCCCATGTGCCAATGTTTTAAGTGATTGGGCAATTTGATAATTCATTTAATATTTTGTGGACAGTTCAGGGAAATTGTGCATCACTGCCTAGTCACTGGACATCACTGCTTTTTACGCTGTGAATTTTGACATCACTAATGTGCATTAGTCACATAGGCTGGTGTATTTTTCATTTGAGGTCTCCATTTTAGGTCGAGCAATATCTTTACTGTTAAAGCCACTGGGGAAACATGACATAAGTGTCATTTATCATGTTTGTTGCAATCGGCCTGTTTTCTTGCTTTGCCCGCATTCGCTGTCAGTAACCATCTGGCTCCACAATTGATTGCGAGGCTATTAGGCAATCTGACATTTTCCCAAGACTCATGAATTATAGCAGATTATATGAGGTTTTAGACAAAATTTGTTTTAAATTCTGGGCATTATCCAAATGTCTCATTTCAAACCATATTCCTCAGTGGCTGGATAATTAATCTGTAATGGATAACATTGGATAGTTCTCTGAGTAGTAAACAGTAAGGATGAGATGTCCCCTTATGTCATGGCCGTTTCCTCCCTGGACTGTCAATCACACTGTGACCATATAAGGGCCCCACCTTTTCCCTACTGTGTAGCCCCTGGGTTCAATTTGTACAAAATGGCCACAGAAAAAGCACTTTTACTGCTTCAAAACGCTTTTCAAAAGCCCATGGAAAGTCAATGGGTGACGTCACAGTCACTTTGCCCATACTGTTTTTAGTCTTTGTACAGTCCCTTGTGTTTTCAGTCATGAGCACTTCCAGGAATACCAAATGCCACGCCCCATAGTAACTGGAATATCGAGGATAAAACCTCTCTCCTCTGAAAAACAAAGCATCTTGATTTCTCTGATTCATGTCAAGCTTTTGGACAATGTCATCTGCAGTCCATAATTTAACACTCCTTTCTTCGCTTAACAAGGTCGAACTGCAATCGCATGCTTCTGCTGACGCCGTTCTCATGTCTCTCTCCTGTTTGTAAAAGCACAAAGGGAACTATTTGATTGAAATAGGCTGCTTCAGCCTGATCCAGGATTAAAATAGTAACACTCGATACTCACAATATGCAGAAGTTAAAAACCAAGCTTGTAAAATTTTTAATCACAAGTAACGTAACCTGGTTTGGATGTGCCAGGGAACTGGCCAAATGTTTGAAAGGGAAATTCAGCCCAAAAAGAAATGCACACGAAGCTCATGATGAAAAAAAATTAAGACTGAAATAGTATTATTTTATCATGTCGTAACTGGCTTTCTAACCCGTGAGTAATTACAGGGTTAACGCAGTGAAATGGAGGAAATGGGCTTCAGCGTGGCAGAGGGGGGTATTTAAAGAGTTAAAAGGCTGACCCTCCTGGAGACAGGTGAAATAGAGTAAACGAGGTTTAACAGGGCCGAGGTGTCTTGTCTCCTTTGTTTGGCAGTGTGTCACACTGGGCAGGAGATGGCTGGGGGGGAGGTGAGAAGCTTCCGGAGGTGTTAATTGCCAGTAGCCACCTGTTTGGAGCCGTCAGCCGGCTGAATAGAACATGCCAGAAGATTCTCGCCGCTCTTCTTTGTACTTGAGACTGACTTCCAGTCCCATTAACAATAATTGTTTTCTGCCAGTCTTGGAAGATGGGAGCCTTTCTCGAGTTTGTTCATTTAAAGGGGTGTGCTGGGTGATTCGAAGGGCAGGATTAAAATCCTTGAGTTTTTCGTCTGTTGAATTCAGACAAGCGGAGACTCCATTATGCACTTCAGAGCAGTGCATAGATTAGCGTGTTTGTGTAAAACCCTCTCCACAGCAGGTAAGGTCTTCCCAAACCTGTGTGTGTTTACTCTCTCTCCTGTACGTCTCACCCGCATTCAAGTTTGTCAGGCAGTTGGGAGCCATCTGAGGCATCTGAAAATGAAAATTTTAGAGTGAAAGCATCATTTTTCTTCCATTCGAAATTGTACTCATTGTTTGGTCACTATGGATGATGTGGGTGGGTAGACCCAGTGTTGTACCACTGCAAAGCGTGCCATGTGCGGTGGAGACTCAGAGTACATGGTGGTGGGGTGGTTATAGGCTATGAGTCTATGGATTTTGTGTTGACTGCAGGAGCCTCATGTTGGAGGAGAAGCCATCAGGCCCCATATTGATTTCCCTGACCGTTTCTGATGGATTTGACACAGTTGACTCTGTTGTGTTTGCTATGAAAGGGGAAAAAGGGGGGGCGTGGGGGGTGGAGAGAGCTAATAAAGGGAGAGCCCATCCCATCCCCCCTCCTCTACTCCCCTCCCCCACCTTCTCTGAAGAGAGGCGCTCAAATGAACAAGCCAAGGGTTGTCAGGGGCGACCGAAATTGTCCCTACATGCCAGTTAGCAATCATGTAGCCCACGAGTGCCGGACGCAGTATATGAAAACAGTCCTTTTTTCTGTTTTCCTTTACTCTTTTAAACCAGAGTAAAGTCAATTTGAAGGCTTTCTGAATGCTCGCTGTCTTATTAACCTGATCCTTCATTGTGCTTTTGTTTGGCTGGGTTCCCGCTGCACCAACAGCGGGCAGTTTAGCGGACTGGAAACAGAAAAATGCACTTTGGTTTTTGACACGACCACTGTTTGTTGCTGTTACTGTCAATGGCGTGTTGCGCTTTAGTTATGAACATGAAAGGCTGTCTGTGGATCGCAGCAGACACGGTAATGGGGGAGGGTTAGTGCTGAGGTTTAATTGCGGCTCTCGGGAGGAAGTGGGGCTCAGATGTGCGCTGGCGCAGTGGGCCGGTCGGCTGGTCGATTCTGGGGCTAATGGTCTGGCTTGGTGAGAGAGGATTGGCGCTGGAATGCACCAAACTGTAAATCAAAAGAGCCTCTCCCTGCTTCCCGACCTGGCCCGGCTTAGATGACAGAGCCAGATGTCTCAGGAGGGTTTGAGGCCTGGTGTGAGAAAGGGCTAATAAAAGACAGGTTGGACACCGGCCCTCATTAAGGTCTCCATCCTGACCAGCAGTGGCAGTAAAAGTCTTTAATGTTTTTAACAGTGAGGGAGAGGGAGGGGGAGAGAGGAGGGCTGTTCTCTCAGTGTGACGGGAGACCGCTAAAAAACCAGGCTTCGCTTCTCCGAGCTACATGGCCCACGGCCATGGAACACGTCCTCCTTCAGCTTTCCGCCCTGGCAGTACCTGACGCTCCGTCCAAATGAAGCACGTCTTGCTCGCTTGGTTGGGCAGGTGCGTTCTCTCCCAGCCACGGCTTCCGAGTTATTCAGACTGCGCGCGTCTCAAAGGGCGGCCGGAGGATGCGCTCGCTAATTTGATTTCAGGACCGTGTTTAAAAACATCTTCTCCAGATTAGCGCTTGTTGATGCGATCATGCATCAAAATGTTTATTTACTTACTTATTTTCCCTTTCTTCCTTGATCTGTAATGAGAATGGGGAAAAATAAAAACGGCACAAATTTGCACAGCTGAAATGAAGATTTATTCATTTATTTATTTATTGATGCGTTATTTACAGTGCCTGGGGGGTGTTACAGGGGTGCTAGTGGGGGTTGGGGATCGTGTTGGGGGGTTTGTGTTGGGGGAGTGGGGTTTGTGTTAGTGGGGTTTGTGTTGGGGGAGGGGGGCTTGTGTCAGTGGGTTTTTTTGGGAGAGTGGGGTTTGTGTTAGTGGGTTGCGTGTTTGGGGGTTGTGTGTGGTATGTGTTTGGGGGATGAGTGGGGTTTGTGTTAGTGGGGTTTGTGTTGGGGGAGTGGGGTTTGTGTTAGTGGGGTGTGTGTTTGGGGGATGTGTGGGGTTTGTGTTAGTTGGGTGTGTGTTTGGGGGATGAGTGGGGTTTCTGTTAGTGGGGTTTGTGTTAGTGGGGTCTGTCTTTGGTGGATGAGTGGGGTTTGTGTTAGTGGGGTTTGTGTTGGGGGAGTGGGGCTTGTGTTAGTGGGATTTTTTGGGGGAGTGGGGTTTGTGTTAGTGGGGTGTGTGTTTGGGGGATGTGTTGGGTTTGTGTTAGTGGGGTGTGTGTTTGGGGGATGAGTGGGGTTTGTGTTAGTGGGGTTTGTGTTGGGGGAGTGGGGTTTGTGTTTGTGGGGTTTGTGTTGGGGGAGTGGGGCTTGTGTTAGTGGGTTTTTTTGGGAGAGTGGGGTTTGTGTTAGTGGGGTGTGTGTTTGGGGATATGTGGGGTTCGTGTTAGTGGGGTGTGTGTTTGGGGGATGTGTGGGGTTTGTGTTAGTGGGGCGTGTGTTTGGGGGATGAGTGGGGTTTCTGTTAGTGGGATTTGTGTTGGGGGAGTGGGGTTTGTGTTTGTGGGGTTTGTGTTGGGGGAGTGGGGCTTGTGTTAGTGGTTTTTTTTGGGAGAATGGGGTTTGTGTTAGTGGGGTGTGTGTTTGGGGATATGTGGGGTTCGTGTTAGTGGGGTGTGTGTTTGGGGGATGAGTGCGGTTTCTGTTAGTGGGGTTTGTGTTGGGGGAGTGGGGTTTGTGTTAGTGGGGTGTGTGTTTGGGGATATGTGGGGTTCGTGTTAGTGGGGTGTGTGTTTGGAGGATGAGTGCGGTTTGTGTTAGTGGGGTTTGTGTTGGGGGAGTGGGGTTTGTGTTAGTGGGGTTTGTGTTGGGGGATGTGTGGGGTTTGTGTTAGGGGTTTGTGTTGGGGAGTGGGGTTTGTGTTAGTGGGATTTTTTGCGGGAGTGGGGTTTGTGGTAGTGGGGTGTGGTTTGGGGGATGTGTGGGGTTTGTGTTAGTGGGGTGTGTGTTGGGGGAGTGTGGTTTGTGTTAGTGGGGTTTGTGTTGGGGGAGTGGGGTTTTTGTTAGTGCGGTTTGTGTTGGGGAGTGGGGTTTGTGTTAGTGGGGTTTGTGTTGGGGGAGTGGGGTTTGTGTTAGTGGGGTTTGTGTTGGGGGAGTGGGGTTTGTGTTAGTGGGGTTTGTGTTGGGGGAGTGGGGTTTGTGTTAGTGGGCTTTGTGTTGGGGGAGTGGGGTTTGTGTTAGTGGGGTTTGTGTTGGGGGAGTGGGGCTTGTGTTAGTGTTTTTTTTTGGGAGAGTGGGGTTTGTGTTAGTGGGGTGTGTGTTTGGGGATATGTGGGGTTCGTGTTAGTGGGGTGTGTTTGGGGGATGAGTGCGGTTTCTGTTAGTGGGGCTTGTGTTGGGGGAGTGGGGTTTGTGTTAGTGGGGTGTATGTTTGGGGCTATGTGGGGTTCGTGTTAGTGGGGTGTGTGTTTGGGGGATGAGTGCGGTTTCTGTTAGTGGGGTTTGTGTTGGAGGAGTGGGGTTTGTGTTAGTGGGGTTTGTGTTGGGGGATGTGTGGGGTTTGTGTTAGGGGTTTGTGTTGGGGGAGTGGGGCTTGTGTTAGTGGGATTTTTTGGAGGAATGGGGTTTGTGTTGGTGGGGTGTGGTTTGGGGGATGTGTGGGGTTTGTGTTAGTGGGGTGTGTGTTTGGGGGATGAGTGGGGTTTGTGTTGGGGGAGTGGGGTTTGTGTTAGTGGGGTTTGTGTTGGGGGAGTGTGGTTTGTGTTAGTGGGGTTTGTGTTGGGGGAGTGGGGTTTTTGTTAGTGCGGTTTGTGTTGGGGAGTGGGGTTTGTGTTAGTGGGGTTTGTGTTGGGGGAGTGGGGTTTGTGTTAGTGGGGTTTGTGTTGGGGAGTGGGGTTTGTGTCAGTGGGGTTTGTGTTGGGGGGATGAGTGGGGTTTGTGTTAGTGGGGTTTGTGTTGGGGGAGTGTGGTTTGTGTTAGTGGGGTTTGTGTTGGGGGAGTGGGGTTTTTGTTAGTGCGGTTTGTGTTGGGGAGTGGGGTTTGTGTTAGTGGGGTTTGTGTTGGGGGAGTGGGGTTTGTGTTAGTGGGGTTTGTGTTGGGGAGTGGGGTTTGTGTCAGTGGGGTTTGTGTTGGGGGGATGTGTGGGGCTTGTGTTGGCTTTAGCTTGTGTGTCTGGCGACCAGGCGTGGGCACAGCTGTTGTGGGTTTCAAGAAGGTGATGATCTCTAAACGAGGATGCCATCAGGGCAACGGCAAATGTTTCCCTGCTCCTCCTGCCCCCTGCTGCTGCAGCTGCTGTGCCTTCTTCCTGACACCACCTTCCACAACACCCCCCCACACACACACACACACACCCACACACGCACACACAGAGACACACACATGTGCACACACACACCCACACACACACGCACACAGACACTCACACACAGAGACACACACACACATGCACACACACACCCACGCACACACAGACCCACACACACATACACATGCATACACACGCGCACACGCACACTCACACACACACATGCACAACACCCCCTCCTTCAGTGTGCTGGTACCTTGGCACTGGCTACACTGCTGATCAATGGGCTTGCAGCACAAAGACCTTTTGTAGAAATTCACTCAGTGGGGGAAAAAGGCAAAACTGCAACTGCAAAATGGAAGAAGCGGGTAATAAATGTGTGTGTGTGTGTACAACTTGATGAACCCCAAAAGGGAGAAACAAATCTTTTTTGAAATGTAAATGGGACGGAGCTAACCCGTTTAGTTGTGAATTCAATTATTTCATTAAATATATGTGAGTATTGTTCTACAAACACAATCATACTGTAAATAAGATTGATCTCCTTAGCCAGATAGATCCCCTCAGATAGATCCCCTTCATGGCATGGGCCTTGCAATAATGGGGGATTTTCAAACTGTAAGAAGCCTCTCAACTGCTCCTGCAGTGGAATTGTATTTTGGAAGGGTCACGCCCTGCCCATCGGAGTGTTAGTCTGCTTCTCTGCTGTTCTGCCTTTTTATCGAGCCTCTATTGGGGATGTAATCAATCTAACAACACTGCACTCTGTTCTTACATTATAGCAGTGGATTTAAGCAGGTGCTGTAATGTTTATTATTTTAATATTGGTTTGTTGTGTCCTATAGATATGACTTTGTTTTGACATTAATTAATTAATTTGAATATGAAATGTAAAACAATGGTTGGTGTCAATCCTTAATTTATCAGTTTTTGTGGATTTACTGACCTCTGTAGTGACTGATGGTCAGGACAGTACATGTTCACACTCCCAAGTCCCAGAGTCCCTGTCTAAATGAAAACATACCCACAAACAAAGTGGCATAGTTTGCTTGAGCGTATAGCACTAGGAGCACATTGAGTGCTCCATTTTCTGAAATGATAAACCAGCGGTATCGTATTTTGGAAATAGAAGACTGCCTAGGGACAGTCAGCAAATTCATTTGACAAGTTGATATTGAGCAACATTTCAAACCTAATTTAAAAGATGCTTTTTGGATTGAGGCGGTTGATCTTCTTTCTATGTTCAACTTTAAAATTCCTGTGCATCATCACATTTGAAGGGACCAATGGCAAATAACATATACAGAGAAGCAATTGCAGAAGGCAAATACATTGAATTGCTGGTATCATACATGGCATTTTTTTTTATTGAAAAATGAAGTATTGAAAGTAACTAACTAACTGCTGTTATAAAGGTTTGAAGAGGAACAAAGCTACCCACACAATACAATAAAAGCTTTCAAACCGATTCAGTAATGGCAACAGTGTTTCACCTTGTGATCTTTTGTCAGGTGTAGCTATCATGTGAAACAGGAACAGGGCTGTATATGCAGGGGTTCAGGAAGAGAAGGTGGTTCCGCAATTACACACAATTATTGAGATGCAAAAATCTAATGTGTAGTTCAATTCAGGTCAGATGCTGGTGATTGAAATTGTATCAGAATTTAATATCACACAAGAAAGAAGCTTGCATTGAATCTATAAACAAAAAAATAAACAGATACCATGTGGGTTTCTGGTGTTGGAACAGTTAAGTCCAATATGTGTCAGATGGGGTAAAAATCTGAATTGCGTCGCATCAGTGGTAGTGCACACTCGCTTTTTTTCTCTTCCCGACACCACCCTGTGTTTAGAGCACTTTGAGCACGATAAGCCCATATGGTGCGGTAGCAGAACACACAGTATGATAGTGGCAGTGACATAGCATCACAAGTTAATTCCAGGATATTAATCGTGATATGAAAGTGTTGAAAGTTCACTGCAGCCTGTGACAGTATGGCTGCGTACGCCCATGCACACTCGCCAAGCCTGCTGGGTATGGAATGTCTGTGGGACTGTTCTGTGTTCCCCGTGCTCTTCAGCGCTGTGTGCCGTTAGTTCTGCATCTGTGCCTGTGTCTCAGGGCAGCTGAGAGGTCACGGATTCGAATCCTCAGCTGGGCACTGTAGCTGTCCAGCCAAGTTAAAGATCTGGCTGCAGAAATGGATCTCATTTAATAATAAAAATGATAAAAGCATCAGCTAAATGCCTGAATGAAGAAGCGAGGTGAGGAATGCTGAGATTCACACACACAGACGCACACACACACTACTACTGCAACGGCCCTCAGAATGCGCCTAACATTTGGCCTCCAATCCCACAGAATGCAGAAGAGCTTTCAGATGGGAGAAGTGACAAATGCATATAATTTTTGTGGGGGTGTGTGTGTGTGTGTGTGTGTGTGGGTTGCATCTGTGTGTATGTATGCACGCATGTTATCGTTTGGTGTTTATGTGTGCATGCATTTGTTAGTGGGTGCACATATTCGTGTGTGTGCTTGTGTGGTTCTGTTTTTGTGCATTTCTGCATGCCTAATATTCCTGGATAAGAAAACCGGTCAGTGTGTGGTCGTCACTAAGCCCTTCCTCCACGATTCTTTACTTTATTGTTTGCCATTTGTTAAGACAGTAACCGGAGATTGTATCCCGGCAACCCCCAATCCCCCCGTGCCCCCCTGCCAAAAAGAAGAAAAAAAAGAGAAAAAAAACCGCACTGTTATTGTCTCCAGACCAGAATGGGATTTGAAATGTAATGCAATATAGGGCAGTGGATAGTTCAGGGACACCTCCCAGTCCTTGGATAACTCTGTCCGCATTCACTGCTCATATAGGCTTTCACTAGAGAAACTCAATAGCCTTGTGGAGGGAGGGAGACCGTGAAACAGCAGGTTAACACTATGCTTTTGGGTTTCAGGTAAAAGACAGAGAACAAGTGTTGGTTTCACTACTCCCCCAGAGGTGATGGATATGTGGAGGTCTCTGTGCTAGTGGGGGGTGGGTGCAGGTGGGGATAATGGCTTTCTGTGTTTGTCCTCTTGCGTCCTCGCTGTCGAGTTCTCTCACATAGGGCAAACAGTAACTGGTTGTTCGTTGATGGGAGCTAGTTGAAGTGCTATGTAGAAGCTATAAAAAAAGACGTTAAAGAAAACTTTTGCTTTCAAGGCTATGTGGCCCTTTGTGATTTATACTTGAAATATCATAGAGCAAGTGTGCCCACTGGTAACTGGAGCATAATAATGGTCTGTTAGGATGAGAACATAAACCCCAGGGAAAGAGTTTGGTTGGACACATTGATTTTATGTCATTGCGTGCGGTTCCCAAACATTGATTTTATTAGATTTTTGCCTATTCATCTGAATGTGTTACTTTGTATTTGACACATTTCATTTCAAATTATAAGCTAACGTGCCTTGTTCGAAAATGTATTGTAGTATTTGTTTTATCAGAAATCATGATATACTGTGTGTACATGCTAGCCTCACTCCAGGAATTGTCCCATTTAGCGATTGCTGTGGATTACCATGTCTTCAATTCATGCCATTTGAACCAGAATTAGGCTGACATTTTACATTGTGATGTGTTCAGCCTCTTTCACTCGGGTGAAAAGCAAACATTTGCGATAAAAGTATTTCCAGAATGGTGACGTGCTTTCGGGACCCAGAGTGGCTGGCACATGCTTGAGTGCTTGAATTTGTATTCGCAACTGTCTTCTGCAGCTGTTAATGCCTCTATTCTAAAATATCATTTTGACATTTGCTGGAAGGCAACTGTACAGAAAAAAAGGAAAAGCTGAAGAAAAAACAGCTGACATAACAGCACCATAACTATGCAAATTCGTTCCATTTGTCCTAAACAGAACAACCACAGGAATCAATAATAATTCTTCATTTCCAGCAGTATGGAATGATGTATGTTATTCAATTTAGGTAATGCAGCGGCATTTATCATGTGCTGGGCGGACATATTTTCCAGCTCTTTCTATGTGTTATGGACCGGAGAGTCTTTAAAAGTCCATAGAATAATGACTGAATATGTCACACCTTATTTATACGTTTCGCATATTCAATATTACGTGTCATGTCAAAACAGCCTCCGGTGTGTGACTTAGTTTGATTGATGTGGCTTCGCTTGTGTCTCCTAACCCACATTGTCTTTTCGGCATGCTGTCAGACACATGCTTTGAGTCATGTGGGAGGGTATGGGAGGTAGAGAGAGAGGGAGAGAGAGAGAGAGGGGGGGAGAGAGGGAGAGAGAAAGAGGGGGGGGGGAGAGCTATACTAAAACTAAAAAGGCCCAGTGTTTTTACTAAATGTCAGTGCACCAAAGTAGGCTGCCAACCTTGCATGCTGGTTTACATCACTGTCCTTTCATGCTGAATAAATCAGAGGCTAGAGGCTCTTGCTCTCACTGGAGTCCAGTTTAGGATATGCAGTGCCTTACAATGTAATACTCTTACATGGCACTGCTTTTGAAGATGATTCAGATAAAGATATAAGAGTTATAATTGTGTAAGATAAGAAAATAAAATAAGACTTAGAAAGGGGAATTTGCAGTAGCACCTCTGTAGGGCTTGAAAGTGAATTCCAAGGAGGAGGTGTAGAACAGACAAAAGCTCTTTACCCCCAACTGTGAAGTTCTGACAATAAAGTGTCTAGAAATTTAAAAACACTTGTCATTGGGGTGGTACCCCATAGTTCCATAAAATTGTACCCCCCAGCCAGCACTATATAGTTCAATTGCACCACTTTTGCTTGTAAAAGGCATTATTAGTACACAAATAGAACATTATTGTTCTTCCTGGGTACACATCTGTTCCTTAAAGAACAAACCCCCCACTCTACATTTATTCCTGCAAGTGTAGGCATCAGGAGAAAAACCTGAACACAAACATAAGATGAAGAGGGATTAAAAAAGGCATTGTTTATATACAGTCTGAATTGAATTGAATGAAAAAAGGTCAATTACAGCGCAGTGTGTGGATGAAAACGGCCACGCTGGGATGGATTGTAGAGCAGAGAGGGAGGAGCTGTGGAAAGTCTGCAGTGTGATTAGGTCAGTGAGCAGCTGTGTCATTTCAGAACTGGAACAGGTTATGCATGACAGTGCCCATGCCACTGCAGCCAGGATCACATGTGTCAGCAAATGTTCCCATATCACCCTGTCTCCTTCTTTTGCGTTGTCTCTCTCGCTCTGTGCCTCTCTTTTTCTCTCTCTGCTTCTTTCTTTCTCTCAATCTCCCTCTTTTACACTCTCTCTCTCTCCCTCTGTGGGCCGTTTTCTCTCTGCCTTTCTGTCTGCCCCCCCCCCCTCTCTCTGTCCCTCTCCCCCTCTCTATCTCTGTCAGCTTGTATATAAAGGACTGGCATAAATCTGTGAAACCAGTATTGCTATTCTGGTATCCCAAAGCAGCGTAACAGGGGATAGAGAAAAATGGGACACCACCTTATTTAATCTGACTAAATAAGAACTATTTTCGCTCAGTACAAGCAGAGAAAGGGGGGGGGGGGTGGTATAGCTGCAGGGTACAGGAGGCTCCAGTGGTTGGAGCTGTTTCTGCTAAATGTAGCTTCTGTGGGCTGATTGCAGCTATGCTGACATCACGCTAACGGTCATACACAAGTACTTTATTCTTAACACTGACCATTACGGAACCGCAACTCCCAGACCTTACTGTTACCTTGGGGGATACGCTGCCCTATGAAGGTCCCAAAGAAAAATCGTATCATAATGCCTAAGCCTGCCTCCTCTCCAAACCCCAGCCAGTCATACATTTGAACCACAAATGGACTGTAAATGCTTACCTCCGACCACAGAGACTCACTCTGTGGGGGGAGGATGACGACTGTGTGTGTAGAGTACGCTTGATGAACACCATAAAAACACAACCATATATTGTCAGCATGCCCCCCCCACTCTTTTGTGCTGCTGCTCATCTGGATCAGCGCTTTTCACGTACTGCTCTCGCATTAGCCCGTGGCCATGACAACAGCTTAAAGTTTCCACATCTCCACATTCACTGCGGCACCATGAATCTGCACAGTAAAACATTCAGTGTTATAACAACTCTTACAGAGTTTATATGAGTCCACTATGGCCAGCGAGGACTCAAATAAACTCCGTATGAGTGAACACTGGCCATTTTACTGTCACCCTGTTTGAGGGTTATATTGTCCTAGCTATGTATATTTCCATGGAATTAAGTAAAAAGGAACATCTCATACTATGGTGTCTAAAAGTGGGCAAGGAATGAGTGAGCGTTTCCCGTGGTTAACCTCACGTCCTACTATCAGGAATTGTGTCTGAGTAAGTGGAGTTTTAGAGGGAAAACCGCTGATCTGCTTTTGTTGTTTTTAGTAGCCAGGAACATGACAGTAAAGTGGCTTTGGTGGGATTATGAATCACCGGTCCCTCCTCCCGGTTCTGTGTGAGCCTAAAAAAGCCCCCTGGAGCCAGCATGATACGGCCTGGTGACATGCAGGTGACAGTCTGATGGATGTCCGCTCACGGACAGGTCAAATGCGGGGTCCCGTGGCTTTGTTCCCCTTTCCAAAGGGGAAGGCCTTTCCCGGAGGCCTGGACGCCCCAAACACAGCCTGCATTCTCCCAGAGTGACTCGGCCCCAATTCATCTTTGGAGTCTTCAGCTGAAAACAATTCTACTGCCCCAACTCTGCTGCTGAATGACAGATTAGCCAAGCCTTCTAAAGCATATTGTAGAGATGCTGAACCATTAACATTTGGGAGAATGAACACTGTAAGGGAAGTTTTATACAGCCATAAGAATTATGTTTTATTACAGTTGTAAAGTGAGCTGTCTGAAATGAGTACAAAACATTCCTATTGTGCACCAAAGTGGAAAGGCTGCCAAGATTTTTTTATTAATGAATTTTTACTAGTTTTAGGAAGTATGTCACTTATGCATGAATAAATGTTCATGTAAGGGAACAGAAACTCGCATTTCCTTACCAGGTTGTAATTACACCGAGGACTAGCATGAATTAAGATGTGAAGCATGTTGCTACTGTAAGTAGCATGAATCTTTGCAACTGTGGATATAAATCAGTTTGTTCACTCTCCCATGTCTAACAGCGACAGCACAATGTTGAGTTGTAATGACATTTGTACTGAGCTCAAAGCTACGAGCCCACCATGTTAGAATGCACGGAAGTGTTTCCCAGATTTTACCCCCCCCCAACTTTAATCCTGTATTGTGGGGTGATGGGAGGATTAACATTTTAAGACATTTGCACATAGTGGCCTGTTTTTAATAGATGGGTTAATCCATCTGGCCGTTTAGGGTCACCAAACATCGATGATGCCTACATGTATGGACAACCTTCCCCCGACGCACACGTTAACATTTGCCCACCCACGTATGGTAGGAAACTTTCCCAGCGTCTTGGGAAAGGCCGACTTTTTCAGACATTTTGGTTTGTGGGGACTGTACATTATGAAAGGAAAAAAGGTTCAGGACACGGACGCGGCCGTGGTTTAAAGGACAGATGTGGCTTGGGTCATTTTCTTTTCCCATTCCCCTAATCTGCTTTTCATTGTGCCCGAGAAAGAGAGCAAAACAATCCCACAGCTGCTTAACTCTCCCTGTCTCACTGATTAAAGGGCTTCAGAGAATGTTCTAGAGCATCTGAATCCACAGACTAACCAGCGTTGTGTGGCTTACCGTTAATAGGGCTGTGTCACTGTGATTACCATCAGATTTTAGTACGACAAATTGATCGGTGGTCCTTGCCATCCTGTGAACCTGCCCACATTAATGTGCAGTATATATTTATTAAAACAAACTTTTAAGTGAGTTTACAGTCTATTCCTTTGAATTATGGCAGCATAAAGGCTGCATGTCATCTGCAATAGGGACTGGCGTCAGATTAAACCATTTGCTACATTTTTAAGATAAAGTCTTAAAGATGCCTTAAAACAGGATTATGAGAAAGCATTTTCTCGTTTCATTTTTCCTTTTTTGAATTTTGAAAAAGTTTGAAGAAAAATTATTTTGATGCCTGCATTGAAATTGGTGCTTCTAAGCTCATGTGATGATCGGAGGAACCCTCTTGTCTTGCAAGCTTAGTCATGCCACAGTAGGTCTTTGAGCCTGAAACTTTCCTCTTTTAGAAAATCGAGTCACTCGCTTGTGTGAATATCCTTGGCTGCAAAGTGTCAAACGGCTTCAGTTCCCAAGTAAAGTCAACCATGCATCAAAAGCAACTCTCATGGAGAGATGTGGGGTCTAGTTTAGCATTGTCCTCCAAATGACTGTGTGTTTGACATCAAAGGCGGTCTGTAGCTTTTGCAACGATGGAACAACAGGCTTGGCCATCGCTGAGAAAGAACTACGGTAGTTTTCCAGGTGACATAATGTTTGCAGTGAGTAGTCATTATTTTAATAGTGGTTGTAGTGCCATTGTCTTACTGTGGATGCAGTGCAACATTCAGTGTGAGGCTTTGTGAGCAGGAACACATTATGTTCCATGGTGTTGCTGTGACCCTTGAATTAACTGTGAGCTTGACTGGTGACTTTTTCTATTCAAACAAAAATAATAAGATGAAAGCATATGCATTTTGCTTTAATCATCCGCATCTTGCCCCTTGAAGAGCAACCTTGGCTTTATAGGTTTGCAAAACTAGTTTCTTTCCAAAGAAATACACGTTTTATTCCTTTGTATACTGCTAATTTATCCTCAAGAAACAACAGAAAATGTCTCATTACTGTCGGGGGGGAAAAAGGCAGATTTATTTTCCATTATCTTCCACTTCATTTACCCTCCAAAGAGGTTCTGTCTGCTTAATTTCAGCAGGGCTTTTCAGTGCTGTGAAGAATAAATTGTAATTTGGTAATATTATGCGCTTGTACAGCTTCTCCTGAAGCATTAAGGCTAAATTGAATAAAGATTTCTGTGAAGTCTGTGTTTTGCTGATAATAGGTAAACACACAGTTTTAACTTCAGGGGCCTTTTGCCGACTTAGAATTTTGTAAATATTCAAAAGAAATAACCCCATTTTTTTTAAAAGATAAATTGCAGGCAAGAAATTATGAAAATATTGTGGAAGCCTTGTTCTTCCATGTTGTGTTTCTGGAAGGCTTGTTGGTTTTTGAAATGGACGCGCTCAGGAGCTTAAACCTTGATAGCTGGGTAGAGGCATCTCAAGAGCAGGCCCTCAAGTTTTTGCATTGCCAGTTTTGAAATGGACATACAAAAATGTTGGATGAGTTTTTCCCTTGTAGAATGGCGAGACCTGCCTCTTTCCACTATTATTCAGCATTCAGTTGATCAATAAAAAAAAAAAAAATCATAATCCCTCCACCGCCCTCTCACTTTGAGGGACAACGTTTTTTTCTCCAGATGAAAATATACAATACTGATTTATACAAACATTAAATAAAATTTGGTTGGAAAGGAAAATCATGGTCATACATGCAATTTGAACAAAAGTGAACAGGAAATAATGACAAAAATAAAATTAATAATAACAAATTAACAAAAATGATATAATTAACAAAATAGTTAAATCATATTCCAACAATATTTACAGTTTTAGTACAATTCATTCATCCTGACAAAACAATTTACTTTTCCCTTTTTCCTACTCCTTTTGGTTTTTCTTGCCGTCTCTTTTACCTTTATTTTTGTGCCCCAATGTGGCCTGACACCAACCCTCAATTAAAACAGCTGATTAAGCAGTTAAATTATCTTCCCTTGTTTCTTGCCTGGTAGTTTCTGATTTAAATATGAAAAGACTGTTAATAGCAAATTGATCTCTGGTATCGAAGTAACTGAATAACATTTTCAGTGTCGAGTTGTGTGGGGTTTTAGACAAACACAATTACCCCTATGATAAATCTGGTATGGGCGTTTCATTATGATTTTCATTATGATTTTTTTACTGTGAAAAATGCATGATTGCGGTCATGATGAAGCTGAGTCTGAGCACAGCTAATGAAGAGCATGGGTTGCTTAATTGGGCCACTTGTTGGGATTTAATCACAGTTGTTCCGCAGCATGTTCTCTTGATCAAAATGGAAATCTGTCTGATAGCCTTCTGGCCCCCAGCGGTGTGGATTGCCTTCACCTGTTATGGCCATTTTAGGGTCCCCTCCCCCATCTCTCAATTATCCTGTCCGACACCCGAGACCCCGCTCAAAGTCCTCATTGGGAAAAAACATCTAGAGATATGCAGTGGATACGTACAGTAACCATGAGAAGACATTGAACTCAGCACTTCCTTGTGCGTGTCTGCGTGCAGGCGCACATGTGTGTGTGTGTGTGTGCAGGCACGCGTGTGTGTGTGTGTGTGCGTGCAGGCGTGTGTGTGTGTGCAGGCACGCGTGTGTGTGTGTGTGTGTGCGTGCAGGCGTGTGTGTGTGTGTGTGCAGGCACGCATGTGTGTGTGTGTGTGTGTTTGTGCATGCAGGCGTGTGTGTGTGTGTGCATGTAGGCGTGCATGTGTGTGTGTGTGTGTGTGTGTATGTGCAGGTGCGTGTGTGTGCGTGCACGCGTGTGTGTGTGTGCATGTAGGCATGCATGTGTGTGTGTGTGCGTGCAGGCGTGCATGTGTGTGTGTGTGTGCGTGCAGGCACATGCGTGTGTGTGTGCGTGCAGGCGCGTATGAGTGTGCGCGTGCAGGCGTGTGTGTCTGTGTGTGTGTGCAGGCACGCATGCGTGTGTGTGTGTGTGTGTGTGCGTGCAGGCGTGTGTGTGTGTGTGTGTGCATGTAGGCATGCATGTGTGTGTGTGTGTGTGTACGTGCAAGCGCGTGTGTGTGCGTGCAGGCGTATGTGTGTGTGTGTGCATGTAGGCGTGCATGTGTGTGTGTGTGTGTGTGTGTGTGTGCGTGCAGGCGTGCGTGTGTGTGTGTGTGTGTGTGTGCAGGTGTGTGTGTGTGTGTGTGTGCAGGTGCGTGTGTGTGTGTGTAAGTGTAAGGCGCACGTGTGTGTGTGTGCGTGTAGGCACGTGTGTGTGTGTGTGCGTGCGCATGCATGTGTGTGTGTTTGCGTGTGTGCGCATGCGTGCGTGTGTATGTGCGTGTGTGTGTGCATGCGTGCAGGCTCATGTGTATGCCCTTCTTTCTTATGTTTGATCTTTCTATCATTTTGACCACAATCGTAATATTTCTGAGATGACTACCATCTCAGTTATTACCTCTGTTGTAATATTCCTTAATGTGCTTTTCGAATGCCGTGAGGCCATTAAGTGATTAAGTTATTATGTGTTTTCCAGATCTTCTTTTTCAGTACTTTCACCAACTTTATACAGTGGTTAAATGCATCTTTTAAAATGCAACAGTTAGTGATTTTATATTACACGGGAATTAATGTTCTTTAAGCATTTAAAGCAGAATTTTACAGAATATTAGTTATGTACCATTATAGCATTAGAGATACTTTTCTTACACAAGTGGAGAACATTAGTGTTAGACTCAGGAATATATACAACAATCTGGACTCATGAACGCTCGGAATATCCACGGAATATTCACGGAATATATTGCTAGCAAGAAGGCGCAGAAGGCTCATTTGTAACCAATAAGCATACAGTTAACTGACTAATCTTACAATTAGTATTGTACACAAAAGTAATTACCTCTATACAGCTAACCTAATTCTTACACCATTATACCTATTACATTATTATCCCAAAAGGAAATCCTACAATAAAGAGGCTTGCTAAAGAGTGTCCGGGGAGCCGTGGTGCATTCTCATGAGGTGGGGGAGAGCCATCAATTAAGGATCTTATTACCATTATTAAGGGAATTCTGTAGGACTACAATTTTAAGTGTCTCAAACTGCATATAGTCCATTTATGGCTATTACTATTATGACTATGCATAAGCCAGGCAATCTGTGCATGTGTGATTTAAAACTCACAAGCTTGTTTCACACAACAATTACCACAATCAAATTGTGATGTGGATTTTTTATGTGACATTTTTAAAATTTTGTAGGGGGCGGGGGGATTCTATACCACCATAATACCCACTTGTCCCTCGACCATTGGATTGGATTTTTGACTGCATGACACTAATGTGAGATGTCTGCCATGGTTTTACAATGATGCTGAGATGACGGATATTTTGTACAGACATGATAAGGCCTAATTAGGTGCTTAAAGGGGTGTTTGCAATTTTGCTTGTAATCAGCCCATCCAAACGGATCTGATGGATCATGTTTATGAAAAAAAGGCACTGGAGGAACCGTACATGGGCATGACTTAATATGCTGGTGCAGGGGGAGGCCAACTGGGAGCCATTGTCAGGCATTTCGGCTTTGTTACAGAAGGCCTTAGAAAACAAAATGGCCGCCCCCCAGGGGGAGGTGATGGAGACTTGGAGACTGCGGCGCTCCAAGGCGGTTTTCCATTCAAGCAAGTCACGTCCAGGTAATATGGAGCTTTTCCGGCAATCCTCCGGGGCCCATACTGGAACTAATTCTTCCGACGCCTGGCTTTGTGCGTGCTGCCCTGGCGAACCCTCAGAAACGACCCGCAGCTCTCCCTCATTTTGTCCGGGGAAGAGATTTGACAGAAAATTATTGGGAGCTGGGAATGAGTAGCTCTGAGCTGTCATTTTCAGATCAAAGTCCCGCGTTACTAATCATTTGGAATTGCGTCTGTGCAGCATAGAGGTTGAGATCTGGACCGAAGGGTTGTGGATCTGGTTTGAAATGACGGATTGATGTTAGCAAGGTTAATTGCCGCCATTTGTAAGAGGGCGTTCTCTCCTCAGTGGTAAATGAAGGCCGACTTCGGCACATGTAAGAAGATGAAAATTGCCTGTTTCTTCCGTCTCTCCAGCTCTCTTAAATGTCAGGCCGCTGCCATAATCACAGATACTTCCTGCGCCTACGCTAGCAGCCTATTACACGAGAGCGTTAGCCATGGTCGAGTTGTTCGCAACAGACTAGGCCAATATTATTCTTGTTTTTCATTTTTTATTGTCCATCATTAATTGTGCATTGCGTATCCTCCAGATCAACAGGCAATGTCACTGGCTTTAAAATGAAACAAACAAAAAATATCCCTACCCATCCCATTGGTACGGTCTGCTAAAAAGGTCTTATCTCAGTCTCGTTGCCTAGCAATTGCTACCCATCCAGGGTAGGACCTCATCAGGTGAAGTCAGTGGTTCTCACACATTCTTAGTCCATGACCTGCTTCATGACCAAATATATTTGCAGGTTTTAATTTGCCTGGTTGTGAATTTCTGTATGATGTACAATCATATACAATGAGGTGGTTTGAGACCCACGCTGAATCAACTGTAGTTGAGTCAGTTAGTTAGTCTCGTGGCTCCCAGAGCTGAATGAGGTTTGAGATTCTGTGATAATATTAATTATGTTTATGGTAAAAGCAATGCTTTAAGTCGTCTGCTCCATAAATGTCAGTTTGGATCCTGTACAGATGTTTAAATGTTTGAATTTCAGCTCTATGCTACACTGTGTATTCCGGGAGGGTTTTGAGTCACTAAAGCAGTTGTTGTCCCTGTGGGAATGCATGAGAGGCGTAAATGCCCCATCATACGGCACAGTACAGCTTTTTCCTGCACGCTGGACACAGAGAAGCTCGATGAGTTTCAGCATGAAAAGCTGCATATTATTGAAGAATTAATTACAGGGAGGTATGCGGGGGCCTGGCAGTCTCAGGCTTTTAATAGTGCGCAGATTGCTTTTTCATATGCTCTCGGGAGAGCCACCGTAGATTAGACAGATATGAGAAATGCTGCCCATTAAAACAAGCAAACAGGAAATGCGCAATTAAAAGGAGATGACCTTTAATCAAACAGGGTGGGAGACCACAGGCAAAAGGTAGCGGGTGGGTGTGATGTGTTTTATTTTGGTGATTTAAGTCCTGGAGGTGTGGCCTCTCACCAAACTGTGTGTGTGTGTGTGTGTGTGTGTGTGAAGAAGAGCAAAACTAACACATGCATTTAATTGTGAGAGAAATGTAGTGACAAATTGTGATTGAATCCAGACCTTTGCGAAGCGGACACAAAGTGCTATCTGCTACATTGTCTATACAATTCCCTCTCTGTCAGACTAAGGGCAGAATTCAATCAACATTTGACCTTAGCTTCTAACTTTCACAAGTAATTGTAATTGTGTTACGTTTTTGACTTCTTCTTCTTTATACTTTTCCGTGTTCAGTGATAACCGATGAGAGCTCGGCAAACTATGTTTGCGAAGAACAAAATGCTAACGCTAAGCAGAAGTTATAGATATGTGGATTGAACCCAGGCCCGAATGATAGGAATCTGACAAGCTGTTCTGTACATGTATCCAGCTGGAAAATAAATAAGTTAAGGAAAGCGTGTGAAAATGACAGTCTAGCCCCTTCCAGGGACGGTATTCCAGAGCATTTCTCTCACTAACACCAGCAGAGATGGGGTGGGTGCGGGTGACATTAGAAAGGTGCCAGATCACTGCTGCATAGCGAGTCCACTCACACACCGCCCAGCCCCGAGTTATCCAGAAAGATTTTCCACATAGGATCTGGGAGCGGGCTTCTGACAGGCAGATAAAGTGTTGGGTGGGTGGGGGTAAGAATGGTGCTGTCGATGTTGTGGAATTTGGGGAGTTTAACACTCGTTTAGCCCCGGTATCAAGCTTTGCCGTAATTGCTCGCTAAATGAAATCCCCCCAGGCCTTTCTGTCGATAACAGCAGACTGTGGTAGCTTAGCGCTATCTTCCTGGAGCCCTCTGGTCTCGATCCAGTGAGAGTGTAATCCTCCACACTCTGTTCACTTTGCTGGACATCGTACAATGGCTGCCATTTTTTCCCCCTTCTGATCCTTGGTAGCAGAACGAGAGCTTAAAATTATAGGTTTATATCTGCAGGTAGTATAATTTGAAGACTTCTTAGAACTGTGTTATGTGACCTTTGTGTTGAATCATCATTACTGAAAAAAGTAAGTTCAGGAATTGAATCTGGTGTGTAGTAACAGAAAAGAGCATTTCCATCTTAACGAATGAGTCTTATAATTCTAAGCTCTGGAAATGGTGCTGTGCTTTGTGAAAAGTGAAAATTGATAAATCAGTATTTGGAAGTTGTAAGGGTCATTCATTCCCTGAATTCAATCAACAGTTTGAAAATGGCCTGTTGTCAGTAATTGTAAAATTGCTCTGTCTATGGCCTGTTTGAAGTAACAATGCCATTTTGCCTCAGAAGGAGGCCAGTGTGAGAAATAGAAGGCAGAAAAGGTTTTCTTTGTTTCCCAGTAGACAGAGCTGACATTTCTCACAGGTCGATGTACGGTGTTTCCCTGTTGAACCTTGAGTTTTTTTGTGCGTTTGCTCTCTTGTATCACCGACAAGGCTTGTCTCTGTAGTGGTTGAGCAGGACCTGACCTACACAGTCATGTAGAAATGTGTCTGAAAAAACAGTTGTGGATTGCTGTATTGGATTTGAGCGGGTGCAGTTTCACCAGGTGTTGATGTAGCTAACTGACAAAAGCACAAGTGTTTTTTTTTCTTTCTTGTGAAGAGAAGTCAAAAGAAAAAAAGGGGGGGGGGAGCTGGAGCAATAAGGTTGCACCACCGGTTCCTGGAGGCTTGCTCAGCTGGAGAAAGCCCAGCATTGATCTGTGGCAGGTTGATTTAATGGAAGTCCCTGCCAGTTTGGAGATGGAAATCAAAGCCTGTGTACTCTAATGCCTGAGGCGATCCAACCTTCTTACCTCCTCAGTGTCGTCAAAAACGCTCCTGCTTCAGCAGTGACAGTCCATCTTAGGAGAGAAAATGGGCATGTGTCCACCAGAAAGGAAAGATGATGATGATTTTAAAAGGGGAAATTGGCTTACTGGTATGGAAAGAACAGGATGTCATTTTGGGAGTCCACTGACTTGACATCTCAAGGGTGGTGGGGGTGGGAGGCATGGGCTTTCTGTCAATCTCTGTACTAGTACTCTGTACTCACATGCTCTGATATGTCTTGGGGTATGTTCCTTGTGTGTGTACGTGTGTGTGTGCTCGTTTATGTTTGTCTGTGCAGTGTGTGGATGCAAACCACCACCCTACTCCTTCATGCTTAGTGACTTTGACTTATTTGACGGAACAATCAAAAAAGTCTGTCCTGACTCAGTGCTTATGAAGTGGTGTGCACTAGTCTACATTACATTACATTACATTACATTATTGGCATTTGGCAGAAGCTCTTATCCAGAGTGCCGTACAGTTGATTAGACTAAGCAGGAGACAATCCTCCCCTGGAGCAATGCAGGGTTATGGGCCTTGCTCAAGGGCCGAACGGCTGTGCAGATCTTATTGTGGCTACAGCGGGATTAGAACGACCGACCTTGTGTGTCCCAGGCATTTACCTTAACCACTACACTACAGTCCACATCCTCAGGGGTCTCATCTGTCCAAGGAAGTGCCATGGTCTTGTAGACTGGGCCACAACAGTAAACGGTTTGCATTACGTTAAGAGCTGTTTAATGGCCAAAGTACCATTGCAGCAAATTTCATAGCAACAGCTCTGAAAAATCTTTATTGATTTTTTGCCATGCTGTTTATGTATACAGTCAGGTCCATAAATATTGGGACATTGACACAATTCTCCTCTTTTTGGCTCTATACACCACCACAATGGATTTGAAATTAAACGAACTGCAGACTTTCAGCTTTAATTTGAGGGTATTTACATCCAAATCAGGTGAACGGTGTAGGAATTACAACAGTTTCTATATGTGCCTCCCACTTTTTAAGGGACCAAAAGTAATGGGACAATTGGCTGCTCAGCTGTTCCATGGCCAGGTGTGTGTTATTCCCTCATGATCTCATTTACAAGGAGCAGATAAAAGGTCTAGAGTTCATTTCAAGTGTGATATTTGCATTTGGAATCTGTTGCTGTCAACTCTCAATATGAGATCCAAAGAGCTGTCACTAACAGTGAAGCAAGCCATCATTAGGCTGAAAAATCAAAACAAACCCATCAGAGAGATAGCAAAAACATTAGGTGTGGCCAAATTAACTGTTTGGAACATTCTTAAAAAGAAAGAACGCACCGGTGAGCTCAGCAACACCGAAGGACCCGGAAGACCACGGAAAACAACTGTGGTGGATGACAGAAGAAGAAAAACCCCTTCACAACAGTTGGCCAGATCAAGAACATTCTCCAGGAGGTAGGTGTATGTGTGTCAAAGTCAACAATCAAGAGAATACTTCACCAGAATTAATACAGAGGGTTCACCACAAGATGTAAACCATCTTTGAGGTGAGCCTCAAAACCAGGAAGACCAGATTAGAGTTTGCCAAACAACATCTAAAAAAGCCTTTACAGTTCTGGAACAACATCCTATGGACAGATGAGACAAAGATCAACTTGTACCAGAATGATGGGAAGAGAAGAGTATGGTGAAGGAAAGGAACTGCTCATGATCCAAAACATACCACCTCATCAGTGAAGCATGGTGGTGGTAGTCCAAATCTCCAATTTGTCGAAAAACATTTTCACGGGGGGAAAGACACCACAGCAGCAAGCTGTTCAGGAAAATCAGACTATTTAGCACTAGTGCATAAAGCCGGACCAAAAACATGGACCCGAACTGCCATTTTTACACCCATTTCATACACAGTTACTCCTCCTACAACTCCACCTCCAACCTCATTCTGGCAAATCACCCACATTGTTCTTATCTTAACTCCTCCCACAACGTCATTGTGGCAAATCGCCAAAGGTCCTTATGCTCTGCCAGCTCTGTACAAAGTTCAGGACGTCCCCTGTCCTCACTTCACCCTGCACCTGCTCTTGGCAGAGTGGGAAACTACAAGATCTCATAAAGTTCTGGATGCCCCACCTCTAACACACACGTCATCCATACACATCACTCTGTATCTTTCCACATATAAGATCTTTTGTTCTGTGAATTTTCCCCTACAGTAGTGTCATGGCGTGGGCATGTATGGCTGCCAATGGAACTGGTTCCCTTGTATTTATTGATGATGTGACTGCTGACAAATGCAGCAGGATGAATTCTGAAGTGTTTCGGGCAATATTATCTGCTCATATTCAGCCAAATGCTTCAGAACTGATTGGACGGCGCTTCACAGTGCAGATGGACAATGAGCCGAAGCATACTGCGAAAGCAATCAAAGAGTTTTTTAAGGCAAAGTGGAATGTTATGCAATGGCCAAGTCAATCACCTGACCTGAATCCGATTGAACATGCATTTCACTTGCTGAAGACAAAACTGTCTTCAGGCTGTAATTGACTGCAAAGGATTTGCAACCAAGTATTAAAAAGTGAAAGTTTGATTTATGATTGTTAGTTTGTCCCATTACTTTTGGTCTCTTAAAAAGTGGGAGGCACATATAGAAACTGTTGTAATTCCTACACCGTCCACCTGATTTGGATGTAAATACCCTCAAATTAAAGCTGAAAGTCAGCAGTTAAAGCACATCTTGTTCGTTTAATTTCAAATCCATTGTGGTGGTATATAGAGCCAAAAAGATTAGAATTGTGCCGATGTCCCAATATTTATGGACCTGACTGTATATTTATATCTTTATTATATATAAAAAATGTTTTTTTGTTAAAAGGGAGTGGGGAGAGCAAAGAGATCGCCACAGAGAAATGCATGTATCTTTCATTAATGCATATTCATATTATGCATATGCATAATTCCTTACTATGTGTACACTGCTTGCATCGAAAGAAAAGAGTCAGGTTTCCCTGGAGGCCACTGACTCAGATGTTCACTTCCTGATATAGGATATGCTTGATGTAGAACATTTTGCAGATAAATGCAATATTTTTGGTGCTGGGACAGGCTTGAAGTCTGGTTGCCTGTTTGAAATGTCAAAGATGATATTCTTTTTTTGTCAGTTATATTTCAAACAAATAGTCTCAAAACATGATGCAATACATTCTGAAATGTGTTCTTTGAAGCCGTGTTGTACTTAATTAGTAGCCAGTGGATGTCTAGGCTCAGTCAGTGAACTTCTGCCATCTTAGCTGCTAGCTTGGTTGCCAGGTTGCTGTTAAGGCCCCTTGTCTAACTGAGAGTCTCGAAGGAGGGGAAAAAAGCATAGCATAAGCATAGCAGAGGATTTGAGCTCAAACAATCCAAACTACGAGCTTTTTTGTGTTCCTGCTTCTTTTGCTTGCATGTGTTTTTTAAGCGGAATGTGGCAGCGCAGAAAGTGCACACATCTCTCTGCCAGAGCGGGGTCGCTTGTGTGAATTCCCTTCGGCTCGTCTTGTAATTGTCGAGCACATTCATCAAAGCGCCATTGTTCCAACGGGGAATTCTGCACACGGATACCAGCGGGCGATGTGCCTTTGACACGCCATTAGCTAACGTTGGATGGCAGCCTCATAGAACGGGAACAATTCCATTTCTTTTTTCCCCCTATTCACTGTGAATATATTTGTATTTGGTGGGGAATGGCGTTGGGGGTTTCGGAATTTGAAGCTGCAGCATTTCAAAAAGTTTTGGTTAGATCGGCTCATTCCTCAGTGCCTCCGTGGCACTCCGAGGTAAAATAAAGTGAAGGAAGTTGATATTTCCAGAGACTTGAGCTCCCTTGTTTTGCATTTGTCAGGATTAATCACGCTACAAGCAGCTGCATTGGGTTTGAATAGTCTGCATGTTTTTTCAGCACACACTCGTCAGAAATGTATTCGACGCAACCAGGAAAGGTCGGCCTATCCGACGGACCAGAGAACTTCATTGATGGATCACCTGTAAAGTCCATTTGGCTTTTTTTCAGCTGAAGTCTGGATAAAATGATACAGGCAGAGCATATCCATTTTTATTGCAGAGATTGATCTTTCCCATCTAGATTTAAGGAGCAACACTTTTTCCAAGCCTTTTCATGTTATGTGGGAAGGTAGAGAAATGGCTGTTTCTGCTCTGGAGTGCTTTTCTATCTTATTTTTATTATGTTTTCCCCTCAAAATGTATTGAGATGACTGAACTTTAAATTTTGACTTTTAAAAAGAAAGTGCCACCAACCGGGATTGACTAGTTTAGCATTCTGAAAAATTATCTTGCGAAACTGCTTTGGAGAAATAGAAGCAAAAACTGTATTTTATTGCCTACGTCAAACATGAGGAGACATTGATTGACCAAATAGAGCCCAATGCGTAGGTCACCATCACTTAAACACTTCTGTGAAAGCACTAAAACCTGCAGCTTACCATGGTCTGTTTGGACCATGAATGAAACAAATACACCAACCCCCCATTCCCGCCCCATGCACCCCCCCCGACCATGCAATTTTAGTCAGGTTCATCACATGACCTCCCCCCACAGACAAAGGGCACTTGAGAGGTTAGCAAAGTTTTGTGTTTGTGAACGGGAGGGGCTTAAGCCCTGAATGAGACCACTGAATCAGATGTAATTCAGCCTCTGGTTTGGGCATTAAATCGCCATTTCTGCTGATGGTGGCGGTTCCTGTTTTCACAGTGCTGCATTGGCTGTCTACCACCCCGAACCGAAAGGCCTTTATCCCCTGACCATTACAACACATCTAACGCACAGTGCTTTCACGAAACAAAAGGCTAGAAGACAATTGACAGAATAGTAAGATAATAAGACAGCAACAAAACAATAAATAAATTTATTTTTTTTAAAGCTTCTGTGGCATAACTTTAAAGTGTATATAGGGAGTATAGGTATTCTCTCACTTTGAACACCCCTTTTTGTGGCTGTTGGAGTTCTCTCTCTCCTTGGGGAATGTGTGTGTTCGTTGTGAGTGTGTTAGATTGTTGGTGGAAGGACTGCACAACTGGGCAGTTTTTCGGCAATGCTTAAGGGCCAGACAGTAAGCTTATGTCACACATGCAAACCATCTCGAGCTTGTTAATGCTGTCAAATTTCCGAACTTTTTCACCTGATTCTAACAACATTTAGCGTGGCCAAACCCGGCCTACGCACATCATCCAACTTTGTGTATTTTCCTGTCAGGTTTTTTTCCCCCAGAAATGTCAGACAGACGGAGAGTTCATTCTCTTTTTGAAAACACTCCAGTCTTCTCCCTCCAGCAATGTAACTGCTAAACCAAAAAAAAAGAGAGAAAGTGAGAGAAAAAGGAGTTTTTAGGGCACGAGGTGGCTGTGCTCAGAGTAGCTGGCTCCAGTGCTTGTTACTGAAATATCCAGACAGCCCAGACAAAGGTGGGGGGAGGATCACACTGCAGCAATGCCAGGACGCGCTTAGCAACCATTATGGATGCGCTCATAAACCATCGCTAAGGCAAAGCAGTGGTAGTCAGGGTGTGTGTAAGAGCTGCAGCTATGAATGCAGTGAAGGGTAAGAGCCAAGCCTATTCAGTGCATCACCAGGAACAAAAGAGTAGGGAGGGTGGGGGCGGTCATTTAAATAAATTAAATGCTGGAAGAAGAATGTGCTGCAGTATCCTCAAATGTGTTTTCGTATAAATGTCTTGTGTTCCCAATAACAAACTTATCAAATATGTGGCTATAAATGGGACACTATTCAAACACTATGTTGCTTTTAATTGATTTATTTAGAAGCTTTGTACATAAGTCAAATCTTCATTTCTGTGTCGATTAATGATTAAAGTTCAAGGACAAATTTGGGGTCAGAGCATTAGCTGAACTGTAACATGCGTGTGCGATTATTACTCGTTTGAAGTTGCCAGCTGCCATTAGCACAGTCAGCCTGAATCCTCTCCAGCTTTTTTTACTCCAATAATGTTCTGGGTGTAAGTGCCATTGACAGACTCATTAGAACTGGCAGACAGAGCGGTATGTATTAATTGTTATCAAAGTTGTCGTCCGGCATGGTGTGTTGATGGCGTGAGGGACTTGTAGCCTAAATAGTCTTCTTTTCTTTGAATCGCAGTATCGGCATGTGGAAAATGGGATTAGACATTGACTGAATTACGGCACCACTTTATCTCCTCCTGCTCGGAGGGGCGATGAATAATTCAGCTCATTCCCAGCGATACGACTGGTGGATTAAACGCAGGCTCTTTC
Source organism: Conger conger (assembly GCF_963514075.1). Taxonomy (NCBI): domain Eukaryota; kingdom Metazoa; phylum Chordata; class Actinopteri; order Anguilliformes; family Congridae; genus Conger; species Conger conger. The sequence goes on along the minus strand of NC_083768.1, from coordinate 40,171,022 downwards.
TCCACATTAAATAATTTCCCTCTCCACGCCATCCTCGGTTGCAGGAAAAGTAACAGACAGATGTGTATTTTGTGACTTTGTATGTTAAATTATTCAAATTGCAGTCATTCATACACATTCTATCACCAAGTAAAATAGGCCCAGTGGTTGGTGGGCAGGCTTGTTAGTGTGCATTGCACTCGTACCTTCTGAGTGGTCCACAGGGATCAAGGAGGCGGAGCTATTCATTTTGAAATGCTTTTAAGTTATAGTCATGAAAAACGAGCCTGGAAATCTTAACCGTGAGTGTTTCCACTGGAGTGCAGTTTAAGCCTTCTCATATTCATGAAAAAGTAACTTTAAAAAAAATCTATTATCATGAAGGCATTGCTGTGTTGTTCGCATAAATAAACAACACCAAAGGCATGGACTTAAGAGTACTGTTGTAAGAGTACTTTCACAATTGCAGTGCACTCAAATGCTTTTAAACTCAACCTTTCATCAGCCTTATCAGCATTTCTGCCTCGCTCACTGCCATCCCCGCATATAACACTGTGCCTTTTCCAGCTGGATGACAAATCTTTTTTATTTATTTTTTAACTAAGGGGGCTTTCAAGTTTTTTTCTGCGCCTGTATGATAAAGCAGACTGGAAGCACAGTTATGTTCACTTTGAGAGAGTAAAGCTGTGGCTTCCCATCTCTCTGACAATACAAAGAATACAACCCACCCCCCTTATTCTATTTCTACAGTTGTAAAAGAAAGAATATAAAAAGATAAATGCAGAGAAATAGGGGGAAAACTGAAAGGCTTCAGTGCACCTCTTCAAAACATGTCTCCTCAGCTAGGTGGGATTCAGCAGGAGCGAAGCTTCATATCGGTTTACCTTCCTCTTCGGGATGTTTAAGAATGGCCCTAAAAAGGATTTATCTCGGTCTCCTTTCTAGGGCTAGTTTTTTATTTGTCTCCATTTTGTGGAGTTTTAAGGGAAGGAAGGGGGTTCTTTCATAGATTAAATTATCTCAGTCTTATTATCTTATTATTGCATAATAGAAAATTGAAGAAATTATATTAATTATTCCTCTGTTAGCAGATCCTTACTCAGCAGACAGCATTCCAGGTCGAACCTTTGATCCTGTGCAGTGCTCCAAGCCTTCCTTGCATGACAAGCTTGTAGGCGCTGCACCTGGTGCATACTAAACACTCAGGAAGTGCATAAGTGTCATTTGGCATTCTGGGAGGCAGAAAGAAACAGCACTGCGCAAGGTCACTTTGCAAACAAGGCTGGGATCAATACCACTAGGAAGTGTCCACGGCTGACATAAATGATGCTTCTTGGATTGGGTATCTAGCTCATGGCATTCCTCCTTCCTCAAATCTTCACCAACCACGCAAAAAATATTTTGAGTGGCTATAACTCTAGGACGCAAGGTCACCCATTTCATATTTTACCTCTGAGGTAGGTGGTGTGAGAACAGTTGATTGACCAAATGTTTTTTTTGGTGAGGAATTTGATGCTAACCTTCTCTGATTTGTTGTGATTTTGCCCCCATGAATTGAATACAAATAATGTAGCCCTTGTAACCAATGAGCCAGGGATTATTTAGTCATATACATTATATCTGGAAATTGATCTTAGTTTTGTTTTTAATCAGTTCCATGTGTGTGTCTCCTCTGTTTCCAGTGAGATTCCTTGACTGTGGAAAAAACAGACGACTACAGTTCGAGATCAGCGATCCTGTCCACTTCCGAATAAAGGCTGATGGCCTGGTCTATGCCATAAAGACTTTCCAAATCTCAATCAATCAGACCATGTTTCTGATAATCAAGGCCCGAGATGCTGACTCTCAGGAACAGTGGAAGTCAGAGGTGAAGCTATCTTCTAAGCCTGGTGTAAGTCAGCAGGTAAGACCAGCTTTGCACAGATTTGTTTGTCTGTTTTGTGTCTTTGTTTGTCCCTAGGCGTTTTTTCAGAAAACAGACTCCATTTTCCCACTTCTTGGCGGCATACACACCCAACACTTCCTTAAGTTGTAGCAGGTGTTCCATGGATGCATGCACACGAACAGCGTGATAATTAGAACACAATGTGTTGATTTGATTTTCTGAAACCGCAACATGCACTGCACTGTGGTTTGCGACAGGATTGAATGGATGCAAAGTGGGTCAGTGCACACAGGATTTCCTTTAGCTTCCTCATGTTTTTTCAGCCCTCTCACTGGATGCTAGCCTCAGGCAGTGATTTGGCCTGTGTCCCTCGGTATTCAGTCGAGAGCACGCTATCACGTTGACTTGTTGGCCTCTTGGATTCAATGTTTGTGTGCATGTGTCCCGTGTATTAACATGAAGCAGCCCATCTCACCCTCCGGCATCTGTCTGGGTGATGCAGGGCAGCCATTTTGTGCCAGTTGCCTTGTTGACCTCTTGGTTCGATTGTGTGTGTGCATATGTCTCATGCATTAACATGAGCTAGCTCATGTCAGCTACTGGTATTGTGTAGCCCCTGATGTACGTCAGCCATTTTGTAACGGAGCACTTACCACTCACCGCATCAGAGGTGAAGAAGGAGGGTGTGATGAATCTAGTTAAGCTTGGGGAATGTTTTGGGAGTGATATTTTGAATTTTGTACCCCCGTACCCCCCCCCCCCCCCACACACACACACTTTTTTGTGCCACAGGATATACCCAGTAACCTGGGACCTAGTTTTAATATGTCACCCAAAAGCCAGCAAATTCAACAGTATCATTATCACTAAATTTTGACTTGAGACATTCTATCTAGTCTTGAGCAAAGACCACTTGCTGGTGCAACCACCAAAACCAACATTGATTTTCCTGGAAGTCCCTCATACAAGAATTACCAGAGCCTGGCCTTGTTTAGCTTCAGCCACCGACTGGGCAGGGGAATGTCACTGGGGTGGCGTGGCCATAGGCTGGTATTAGTACGGGGGCTTTCCTGGCCTTGCCTCGCTTCCTTTCAAACACCTCCACAGCAGCTGTCAGTACTGTCCAGTGATTGACTGTGACAGCATTTCATGACTGCCTTCCTCATCATCCCATCAGCCTTCCCTCATAACAACTTCCCCTGTCAAACTGTGATAAGCAGCCTACTGCATCCTCTGAGGTCGACATCATCAGCAAGTCCTAATCTATTCATAGGATCCTGATGCTACTTACTGTTGCTTCCAAATCGATACACATTAATAGGATCACAAAAACAAGTGCAAGGAAATGGTGTCCTGTCATGTTCCTTTTCATGACAAATGGAAAACAAGAGATTGGTAGGCTCTGAAAACCTTCCTAGAAAGGCTGATCACCTGAAATGTGGTATTAAAAGCCAATCCGCACGACCATAAAAGTTATGCAGTTGGGAATGACTTCCTGGAGCAGTTTAAGCATCTGCTACCATAAGCTTTTGAGTTAGTAACAGAATCGCTATCTCTGTTTTCTCATTTGCTACAGTGACTGCAGTGAGTATGCAACTTTTAATGATATCATTTATCACCTTGCTCGTTTGTTAAAAAAGAGTCTGCCACTTGCCAACACAAGGCAGTACCCACATTAATAAAGAACAAGCATGCACGGCTTTTATCATGAATATCTCAAATGTTAGATGCAAAGTATTAATCATGAACCTACTGTATATATGTGAGTACTTGATATGCAGGCTTTTGCATTGCATACCAAATATCACTGCGTTGTGTGGTACAAGCTACGAAAAGGTTTTATTTTTTGGCACTCGCACATATTTTTACAGTGGTGTTATAAATCTTCACAAGGACCATGATCACATTAGCACAGTTTTGCATTGACAAAATGCAAGTAACGGGCCTTTGGGACAGCTCAAATCGATGGTGAATAACGATCCCTTCATTAGTGAGCAGCCTCTCCTCCCCTACCACCCCGTCACCATCCCAATCACCCTTCACTCTGGAAGACCACCTACCCAATCAACACTGTGATCCACATGAATAATCTCACAGGCTTTTCTCTTGTTGTGTTTCTCAAGAGGACCATGTAAACATATAGTGCTAAAAGGCATGGCTGACATAGCTTCTCCTTAATGTAGTTAAACTTCTTACTTACCCCTGCAAGAACACTCACCTGCAATCTGATATAAACAAAATCACAGCATACTGTACACACCCAAAGGGATGGATGTGTCCTCTCTGCAACGGTTCTTTTCCATCTGTCAGCCCTGACACTGCTCCCAAATACTTATGGCATTAATCCTGCCCATTTTAATAGGGTCATAAATATCTCCCAGCCCCCATTGCTGGTATCTGGTCAAACACAATTACCAACAAAAACACGATTAGCGTTAGTGCACAGACACATTTTAAAGACTGTAAATGGGGGAAGGTTTCGGGTCAAGAAGGAGGTAATTACTTTCTTTCTTTGTTTTCAGACCCTGGAGTGGTTTTTATCTTCAGAATGCTTTTTTTTTTCAAAAATTTTCTAAAAATAGTCGTTTATAAATAAAGTTAAATAAATGTTTTTATTATTATTTTTCACCCAAAATGGACCGTTGGTTAGATGCATTGTATAGAATGATCTCCAACATTTCATCTGAACATCTTGCTGTGATCCAGTCCCCCCAAAAAAGAACATAAAGGCAAATTTTGGTGGGCCAGGATTTTGAATATATATACATATTTTCTCACTGGGCCTGGATCAATCTTATTTAAAAAGTGTACCAGCTGAGGTCAGAGGAGGATTAAGGCATCTGCTATGCACCGTGTTTGGCTCCATCAGAGGAGTTGGAGCGCTGAAGCTCTTCAAACTGCCACGAGATGGCTGCTTTTTTGGGCGGCGTGTACAAAGGCGCTGGAAGCTGATTTGAAGACCCATCACAGCAGCCACATGCCAGTACGAATTACGAGAGAAAGAAGATAATAAGCGGAGGGCATAAAATATATATTCCCTTTCTTTCTCGTTCTCTTGTAAAGTCAGGAAGTTGCACTTCTGTCAGGGAATCTGACAGGGAGTCTCAGAGAGCACTTTGCAAGGCTTTGAAAGAAAAGAGGAAGTAGTCCTAGTTGAGGTTGTTTTGTGGAGGGAAATTAAGGATTTTGGGACACTATGCCAAGGATGGTAAGCTATGTTAACCTCTTGCTTGTCAAACAGAAATAAGTATGATAAACTGATCCAAACTGGTAATTCAGGGTTGTGACTGCTGGTACATATGGTTCGGTGCTAGGTTCAGAGTCTGTATCTTCCATTCAATCCATTCAATTCAATGCTTTTTGAAATTTTCAGCTCTTGGTTTTTTTCCATTTCAGGTATGGTACATTCCAGATTCTGTTCTGTTCAAAATCTCTTATAAAAAGGGGCTGATAATATTATTATTATTATTATTATGTTGGATTATAATTGATTTTGTCTTCACATACCTCAGGAGATCCAGGAGATCCTGTTTCCACGGCAGCAGCCAGGTGATGGCAGCGGCCTGAAACGCATGAAGAGAGATTGGGTCATCCCCCCCATCAATGTCCCCGAAAACTCCAGGGGACCCTTTCCCCAGGAGCTCGTCAGGGTAAGGCCACAGTCCTTACCCCCTAACCCGAAACAGCCATCCCTACATCACTGATGCCTTACATTCAGGGACATGTTGCAGAGGATATACAGGAGGTACACTCCAGCAGCACTTTATTAGGTAGACCTGTACACCAGCTTGTTAATCCAAATATTAGCAACTAAATACATAAAAGCGTGCAGACATGATGTCAGAATGTAATCTAAGTGACTTTGGCCGTGGAATGATTGTTCCTGTCGGAGAGGGTGGTTTGAGTATCTCAGAAATGTCCCGGGAGTTTCCCGCACAACAGTCTCTAGAGTTTGCAGAGAATGGTGTGAAAAACAAAAAACATCCAATGAGCGGCATTTCTGCAAAAATGTAAATAACCATGCATTACAACAGTGGTTTGCAGAAGAGCATCTCTGAACACACAATGCGTCAAACATCTAAGTGGATAGGCTACAGCAGCAGAAGTCCAATACGCCAAAGAAATCTGTCTAATAAATACCTAATAAAGTGCTCAGTGACTGTATATATGTATTCAAAATGGCCACCCAGTATCAGTTAGACTTACTCTAGCAAGTTGGTCTTCCCTGCTGCAGAACATAAACATAGACAGCCTATGCAACCAGCAACCAGTGGAGGGGGGCGGTGGGGGGATCATAAAGAGGGGGGGAGGGGAAAGAGAGAAATCATTTTCATTAGATTTTCTGTCTGGATGTGTGAAGTCATCTGCACCATCTGTATATATCTGTAAAACGTTTAATCCCTGGAATCAATTCGGATGGCGGCGATTCAGCTGACGTTGGAGGGAGAGAAGGCTAGAGGTCCCCAGTATGGGAAGTGCTCAGAGCTTACGTGTCTGTGTTAAAATAGAATAAAATGGAGGGAAAAAATTAACCTCAGTCTGAGGGAAAAATTCCTCTCTTTTACTATGTCAGCGGGAGGCTGCTTAGCCTACAAGAGCCTAGTGCATTGTGGGACACCAGGGGTCCACTATTAATCCAGCTTGACACCAGTAATTAATTTATGTACAGGTTTCAATTTCAACTGTTTTCACAAGAGGAATACACACTGCTTGTGTTACAGTGCTACCCCCTCACCCCTCTTTCTCCCTCCCCCTCCTCTCTGATATGTCTCCCTCAGATCCGATCGGATCACGATAAAAGCCGGTCCCTGCGGTACAGCGTCACTGGGCCCGGAGCGGACCAACCTCCCACCGGAATCTTCATTATTAATCCAATTTCGGGAGAAGTGTCCGTGAGAAACCCGCTAGATCGGGAGCAGATATCCAACTTTCACGTAAGAGCCGAACACCCCCCCAATCTCTAACGGGGGCACACCCAATCGCTCTTGATCCATACAGGAGACGGAACATGGCAGGGGTGGTGACGGAGAGCGAGAGATACGAGGCCGGGCAGAGGGCCTGCGTTTGATTGTTCATTTTCGGTTAGCTCCAGTCGCACCACACCCCCCACCCCCCGCAGCGAGAAGTAATCCTCTCCATGCCACGCCATGCATTCCTCCGGCTACCCCTTTGTAGTCTTTGTAGCACCAGCTCCCCAAAGTGTAAAATAAGGGTCGGGATAGCCGTAGCTGTGACCAGTGTGTGCCTGCCCTGGCTGTTTCTATCCCACTGTGAGGAAGGGATAGAGAGAACAAGAAGAAAAAACTAGTTTTTTTCAGTTACCACACATAGAAATGGGCATGAAACACTGTTTTATTGAGTGAGATTTGATAATGTGTTTAGGCCACTTGCTTTTATCTTGGGGATTCTACACAATATATGGCACGTTATGATGCATTACGCGAAATGCACGTTATGCTAACGATAGCCGAATGTGAGAGCCAGAGTTTATTGTTTAGCATAGACGTTGGGGGTAATGGGAGGTGAGGGGGGGTTGTGAGTGAGAACTGCTGCAGCATGGAGAGGGATAGAATATTTCTGTCAGAACTGTTCTTTGAAGAAACAGAGAAAGACATGGGAGAAACCTTTTTTTTTTTTACATTCCATTGCTGCGAAAGGAATTGGAAATAGCCGTGAGAGGTGCTCACAGCCGCCCATGTTCACAATCTCCCCCTCCCTCTTTGGCATTGCTGGGAAAAGGCAGAAGGGTCACTTGCGTATTGTTCTCCCAACCTCCTGCAGTTGAGGGCCCACGCAGTCGACCTGAATGGCAACCAGGTGGAGAACCCCATCGACATCGTCATCAACGTCATCGACATGAACGACAACCGGCCTGAGTTCATCCACCAGATCTGGAACGGGACAGTACCGGAAGGCTCCAAGCCCGGTAAGGAGATCCACTGAACCCCGGTCAATCTCACCAGCCGGGGTTTGAATAATGCTCCATGCCCCATTTTACGGCTGTTTCCTTTCTTTGGATCTTCAGGAAACTAATGAATTATAGTGCGTAACTGCCTGGAGCAAGCTTTTACATTCTCAGGCAGCCTATAAGGGTCATTGCAAGTTTGGTGCTTACAGTGATTAACAAAGAGAAGTGTAGAAAAATAATTCAACATTAAGGACAATGTAGTACCGCAATAAGATTGAACATCCCCATAAAATCTGTTCTGTATGACAAAAAGCTTTGAACGACACTGTCTGTATAAATACATGATTCATCTTGCTCCATCTCAACAAGTTCAAGATTAAAAATGATTCAATATGCTTCATGCATAAAAAAAAATATGTATCACCCCAAGGAACTGTATTGTAAGAACGTCCATTTTAAAAATGAATGTGATATGCTCATATTGAAATCTTTGTGTTGCGATTGTGAAGCAGACGCTCTTTCCCAGCTCAAAGGAAATTTCCTTTTGGGGGATAAATGAAGTTGTATTGTATTCTGTCCTATTATACAGGGACCTTCGTAATGACCGTCACCTCGATGGACAAGGATGACCCAAAGACCTCCAACGGAATGCTGCGTTACAAGATCCTGTCCCAGAATCCTGAGAGCCCCACCTCCAACATGTTCACCATTAACAACCAAACAGGAGGCATCATTACGGTGGCAGCAGGGCTGGATCGAGAGGTACAGGCCTACAGCTATTCGCCAGTGGAATATAAGCCAAATGAAACAGGCTGGGGGAGCTAGGGGAAAAACTGGGCATTCATTCAGAAGGTCAGGAGCTTTGCTACCACCACTGCTACTACTATGACTATTGCCACTACTGTTACTACTAATATTACTGCTGCTACTACTATTACTACTTCCGCTACTACTATTAACCCAACTAACCCCACTACCGCTACTGCTGTTATCACCCCCACTACTGCTGCTATGATTACAGCTCTGGTGACTGCTACAATTACTAATAATACTATCAACTGTACTGATACTACTACTGCTGCTGCTACTACTACTAAATGGTTGGCATTTATATAGCGCCTTTATCCAAAGCGCTGTACAATTAATGCTTCTCATTCACCCACTCACACACCAACGGCGATTGGCTGCCATGCAAGGCGCCGACCAGCTCGTCAGGAGCATTTAGGGGTTAGGTGTCTTGCTCAGGGACACTTCGACACAGCCCGGGCGGGGGATCGAACCGGCAACCCTCCAACTGCCAGACAACTGCTCTTACTGCCTGAGCCATGTTGCCCCGCCATACTACTACTACTACTACTACTACTACTACTACTACTACTACTACTACTACTACTACTACTACTACTACTACTACTACTACTACTACTACTACTACTACTACTACTACTACTACTACTACTACTACTAATACCACCTTTGCTATTGCTGCTTCAATTATAGGGTAATCTATAAGGAAAGCTAATCATGTAATCGAGATATGGAGAAAGTGAATTAAGTATAATTTAAATTCCCCTGTATCTTCTTCAGCACAGAAGCCAGACCTTTGCAATAACTGTGTAATCACCGATGGTAGCTTTTGGTGGTAATGAAGCAGGACCGGATTCGTTGCACTGTTCATTTACAGGCCCTCTGTTTATATTTGTACTGGATCAAGATCACCTTTTCCCGCAGTTTATTTGAATAGGCTCCAGCATTTATTTTAATGAATTAATTAATTAATAACAGATACACCAAGTGAGTGGTTATTTTGCGCCTCTGTTTTCAATCCGTTCCAAAGCCAGTGAGCCAGAGTCGGCCTTTCCTGATTAAGGACTATGGTAGATGACCCACGCACTCTCATTTGCTTGAGTGAATCATCGAACGCTGCATTTGTGCTGGAAGAGGACAAAGCGCATCATTTAATTGGTTTGCCTTGCTTGTAGAATAGAAAATAACCCCATTAATAAATAAATAATATTAATAATGAAGAAATGTCCAGGGGATGCAATATTGAGTAAGCGTGTTCAGCTCAATATATTTCACCTCGGGCTTTGTGTTGCATGTAGCAGAGTGTGGTGAAAGATGTCAGGTGAAAAAAAGAAAGCTATAATAATTTGCCTTATGCCTAATTCCATAGCAACTGGTACCTTTGGAGTTTTTTTTTTTCGCTGGAAGGGAGAAATCCGTAAACGCTGTCTCCGAAGGCCTTGGGTTATTAAACAAACAAGAAACCCAGAACTCCCTCGCTGTCTCCTCCTATCACCCCTGCTCATAATGGAAATTTATGAGGAAATTTACCTATTTATTTGCATGTGCATAAAAGCCCCCAGGTAAACAGGTCCGCAATTAGAACAGTGAAGAGAAACGAGGCCTAATCCTGCGCTAGATGGCCGTATTATTCATTTTAAGGGTTATTAATTTTCACCCACATGTCCCCAGATTGCGCGGTCTCTTTCTCTTTCTCTCTCTCTCTCTCTCTCTCTCTCTCTCTCTCAGCTAAGTATCATAGGTTATCCTAGTATCTTGTATAAGGTGTAACTAAAATAAAAGCAGTATACGGTATAACCCGCATCTACTGCATTGTGAAATACTTAGGATGAGAGGGGGGTTAGAATGTCAAAGACTGTTATGAAGCTTTCAGTAGCAAAGATAAAGTCAGCGTAACACACAATGAATAAACCCTGCTAAAACACAAACCTATCTCTCTGTGTCTCGCTCTCTCTCTCGCTATCTCTGGCCTCCTTTTCAGAAAGTGCCACAGTACACCTTAATAATTCAAGCCACCGACATGGAAGGAAACCCCATGTACGGGCTGTCGAACACGGCGACCGCTGTCATCAAAGTCACGGACATCAACGATAACCCTCCAGAGTTCACCGCCGACACCGTGAGTAAACAACAATGTTTATTTTTTGTTTGTTCACTGTATTTTTACTTATTCATTCCAGCATAAAACAAACTAAAGATAAATCTGCGTACCTTTGGAGACTTTGTGGAGCCGCTTGGAGCTCGCGCGGATCTTTGAAGACGACAGACGGATCAGAGGCTGTTGGGGCACCTCGTCCCCGTTTGAGCAGAATCCAGTCACTTCAAAGAGCCACAGAGAGGCACAGAGCCACCACAGTGAATCCACTGATACGTTGTTTTTCTTTGAAGGATATAATTTATTGTACCTCACATTGTCAGCAATGTTCTACAGAGGAAAGTCAAAAGCTCCAGTAAGCAAACACTGTGGAATAGCAACACTGCCAGCAGCACTAATACAAAAACACACATTGTGTACATTCTGAGCACAGTTGTATTTATTTACTGTGTTTTCTGCCTGAAGTGGAGCTGGAGAGGGTCAAGAGGTCATTAGCGGGTCACACAGTACATTTTGTAGCCTGCTAGCCTGCCTGCTGCTCATCTTGCAGTTCACTCTTGTTCAATTCACTCCACTCAACTGAAGGACGATGCTAAGCACAACAACATACACCGGCATTTTCAAAAACTGTCAGTGTGCGTAAGGATGTAGCTGGCCCTTGACTGATTTTTAAACAGGCGGCTGTAAGTGGAGCTAGTTGCGCTTTAACCGCGTGCTGTATTGTTTTTTGCGCAGTTCTACGGGGAAGTGCCCGAGAACAAGATTGGCGTGACCGTGGCCAACCTTGCCGTGACGGACAAGGATCAGCCCAACACGCAAGCCTGGAACGCCGTGTACAAGATCACCGGTGGAGACCCTACAGGACGCTTCACCATCCCCACCGACCCCACCACTAACGAGGGCCTAGTCACCGTCGTCAAGGTGAGGAATAAACTGCACTGAAAAAAATGGCTGTCCTAATGAGCGTTTTAAGTCTTGTAATAAGATATTGTTAGCTGTGCACCCCATTGACAAATCTTGAAATGAGTCAAACTTTATCACCTCATTGGCACCTAATTTCTTTGGCTCATTTAGCAAATAAAGTAATAGAAATAAGATTTTAAGTCTAAATATAAGACTAAGACACCTGTGAAGACTTTTTTTTACAGTGTAACTTAAAAGACGCTCTTGCTACATGTAAGTGTGCAGGTGTGTGTGCTTGCGCGTGCATGGGCATGTGTGTGTCTGGGATCCTATCTCTCCACAGCGATCGATCATGCATTAACGTTTTGGTCCCTCACCCCTCGGCAGCCGATCGACTATGAGACCAGCAGGACATTTGTGCTCACCGTGGTGGCGGAGAACCAGGCATCCCTGGCCAGAGGCATCCACCTCCCCCGCCAGTCCACCGCCACCGTCTCCATCAAAGTCATCGATGTCAACGAGAGCCCGTACTTCGAGCCCAACCCCAAGCTCCTGAAGCTGGAGGAGGGTCTGCCGGCTGAATCAGTGCTCAGCACCTTCACCGCCCAGGACCCCGACCGCTTCATGCAGCAGAACATTCGGTAAAGCCAGCCCCTCCCCCGCCAGTATCCGGCCTCAACGTCTTTAGTTTGGTTTGAAACGACAAATGTCACTGGCAAAGCTAGCATATTTTCTTCCATAAGTTACAAGAGTAGGCCAAGTTTGTGTTCTTCACATAGTCCTAAAAGGTGTAATTCTGGTATGTAAGCCAGAACAATAAACAAAGAAGAATAAATAAAGGAAGGAAAAATACTTTTTAAATGAGTTGTGAATAAATATCTTTTTCCTTCTGTATGCATTTATTATATGTATTTCCTCCTTTTTAGTCAGTGTGTGGGTTTCTTTTCATTTCTTTGATCCACAAGAAAATAACATTTTTGTCTGTTGTTTTTGTTTCCTTCTTTGGTTTCCAGGTACTCTAAACTCTCTGATCCAGCAAACTGGCTCAGGATAGACCCCGCTAATGGGCAGATATCCACCATCGCCATGCTGGACAGGGAGTCACCATACGTGAAAAACAACTATTACATCGCCACTTTCTTAGCAACAGACACCGGTACGTGGCTCACCTGTATACAGCTTATTTCACTGAAGCAGTTCAGGTGAAGTTCCTTGTTCAGGGGTGTCAGCAGTCTACATGGGTCCTACAGCCTCTGAATCATACTACACTGCCATCAGTGTGCATTTCTGTTGCAGGGAATCAAATGGCTTTAGAAGGGACTTGGGTGTGTCCATTCACTGTGTAGATTGTCTAATGGTCCCTACTGGGGAAACAACAGACATGTTATCGTTAATTGTTGGTGTATGCTTTAAAGTGTTATTTAGGTGGTAATATGACACAGTGGTGGTTAAGCTGTAAATCAAGTGGTCGTCTGAAATATAAGTTAATGTGCATTACTGAAAACCACAATATTGTATGTTTGATTCTCAGATTGTGCCTTGGTATACAAAGCACATTTGCTATAAAGAAAGCTTTATACATGGACAATGTAAATTTGTAATGTAAATAATGTAAAGATTAAGTTTTGTCTTGATGTAATTGTAGGAACAGAATGGTAATCATGATATAGTGACAGTATCATAATGATAGACATAATACAGTGGCGATATGTTAATACTCATCATAATACAGTGGTGGCATCGTAATGGTAGTCATAATATAGTGGTAGCATCTTAATGATAAACACTATGTAGTGGTAATATGTTAATGATAATGTAATATTATTCATTATATTAGGCTTATCATAATTGTACTATAGCGATAGTGTTATAGCATGTAATAACATGCAGTTGGGTCCGTTGAGTCTTGTAGGTCTGTGAGGCTAACAGGTACCGTACCTGTTTACATGCATGATGCATGCTAGCTTTAGCGTAGCCAGCCGCTCTGGCTAATGACTGGCTCCTTTGTGCAGCGGTCCTGGGGATGAATGCACAGAGGAGCCGTCCACACCCGCCTGCCGCATCTGAACTGGCTTTAGTATTCTCTCCGTGTAGCCACATCGCAGAGGCAGATGCCTCTAGACTCATCCCACACCCCACACGCACACACACATCGACATACTCACACACACACATACACACGCACACACACATCGACATACTCACACACTCATACACACACACACACGCACACATACATCGAAATACTCACACACACACATACACGCACACACTCACCGACATACTCACGCACACACACACGCACACACACATCGACATACTCACACACACACACACACATACACACGCACACACACACATCGACATACTCACACACACATACACACACACACGCACACATACATCGAAATACTCACACACACACATACACGCACACACTTACCGACGTACTCACGCACACACACACACACATCGACATACTCACACGCACACAGACATGCACACACACATCGACATACACACACACACACACGCTCATTGACATACTCACACACACACACACACACACACACACCCCAACATACTCACACACACATGCACACACACACACACACACACACATCAACATACTCACACACTCATACACACACACACACGCACACATACATCGAAATACTCACACACATACACGCACACACTCACCGACATACTCACGCACACACACACGCACACACACATCGACATACTCACACACACATACACACGCACACACACACATCGACATACTCACACACACATACACACACACACACACACACATACATCGAAATACTCACACACACACATACACGCACACACTTACCGACGTACTCACGCACACACACACACACACACATCGACAAACTCACACGCACACAGACACGCACACACATCGACATACTCACACACACATACACACACACACACACACACATACACACACACACACGCACACATATATCGAAATACTCACACACACACATACACGCACACACTCACCGACGTACTCACGCACACACACGCACACACTCACCGACATACTCACGCACACACACACGCACACACACATCGACATACTCACACACACACATACACACGCACACACACACATCAACATACTCACACACACACACACACACACACACACATACATCGAAATACTCACACACACACATACACGCACACACTTACCGACGTACTCACGCACACACACACACACACACACACATCGACAAACTCACACGCACACAGACACGCACACACACATCGACATACTCACACACACATACACACACACACACACACATACACACACACACACGCACACATATATCGAAATACTCACACACACACATACACGCACACACTCACCGACATACTCACGCACACACACACACACACACACACATCGACATACTCACACACACATACACACACGCACACACATCGACATACTCACATGCACACAGACACGCACACACACATCGACATACTCACACACACACACACACAATCACACACACATCGACATACTCACACACACACATACACACGCACGCACACATCAACATACTCACACACACACATACACACAAACACGCACATATATACATCAACATACACACACTTAGACACGCACACACACATCGACATACTCACACACACATACACACACGTACACACACACATCGACATACACACACACACGCACACCCTCATTGACATACACACACACACACACACCCCAGCATACTCACACACACACACACATCGATATACAAACACACACGCACACACATACATCGACATACCACACACACACATGCACACACATCGACATACTCACGCACACACACATCGATATACTCACACACGCACACATACACTCACACATACACACACTCGAGGCGGACTCATCAGATTCTGATTAGATATATTGTGTCTCTGTAATCGTTGAACTGAGTCTGTTTTCACACACAGGCTGCACAGAGGATCATTTTTTACATACAATAAGGTTTTTAATTAAATCAAAGCTAAGGACAAATAAATGCTGATTGCATCCAGGCCTACAGTATTTCATTGGTAGAACAGAAGACTTCGCTGCAGAGGATAATGGTCAAGGTTTGGTTGCAGATCGTTGTTGCAGAGGGGCTGAGCTGACCGTTGTGACTGCCCCTTCCCCCTCAGGTGTGCCCCCAGCGAGCGGAACGGGCACGCTGCAGATCATCCTGCTGGACATCAACGACAACGCACCCCACATCTTCCCCTCGCTGGTGGAAGTGTGCGAGAAGCCAGAGCCCAACGCCATCAATCTCACCGCCATTGACCACGACCTCAACCCCAACGCCGGCCCCTTCGCCTTCGAGCTGGCCTTCTACCCGTCCGACATCCGCAAGAACTGGACCGTCACGCGGCTGAGCGGTAAGACCAGGGGTTCTCTTAGGCCCGTAGTGCGCACTTACCCATACTGTACACTTATCCATACTCCCATACTGTGCTCTTATCCATACTCCCATACTGTGCTCTTATCCATACTCCCATACTGCAAACTTACCCATACTCCCATACTGCGCACTTACCCATACTGTACACTTACCCATACTCCCATACTGCGCACTTACCCATACTGTACACTTACCCATACTCCCATACTGCGCACTTATCCATACTACCATACTGCACACTTACCCATACTGTACACTTATCCATACTCCCATACTGTGCACTTATCCATACTACCATACTGCACACTTACCCATACTGTACACTTATCCATACTCCCATACTGCGCACTTACCCATACTCCCATACTGTGCTCTTATCCATACTCCCATACTGCAAACTTACCCATACTCCCATACTGCGCACTTACCCATACTGTACACTTACCCATACTCCCATACTGCGCACTTACTCATACTGTACACTTACCCATACTCCCATACTGCGCACTTATCCATACTACCATACTGCACACTTACCCATACTGTACACTTGTCCATACTCCCATACTGCGCACTTACCCTTACTCCCATACTGCACACTTACCCGTACTCCCATACTGCGCACTTACTGGGGTGGGGGGAAACATTGCCAAAGGATTTAAGAATTGTCATTGTGTATTGAAACCTACAGTTACCTGACCAGGGTGATGCTGTGAGATAAGTGCAGACATAAGTGTAAAATAAAAACCTCGGGTCAGTTACCGCTGACAGACAACAATCCCCTGTAGGTGGAGCTGCAACAGGAGGCAGTGACTGAAGCAAACATAGCAACTGCAGTATAACATAGCACTAAATAAAATGTAGTTGAACCAATCAGATTGCAGTAACGTAATCTCATTATCTTTATCTTCCGTTTCCCGAGGCTGTAGAGATAGTCTTGGGCTCAGATTGTGGAATCAGAGACTCCCAGGGTAGGGTGTTCAAGTCCAGGCTTGACACAGTACTGGATGCCCTGTAGAAGGCATCCAATCTTATCTAAAAAGAGCCAATATGAGTGCAGGTTTTTGTTTTAGCCCAGGACTAAGACACCTAATTCTACTTATCACAGACTTGATTGAAGACCATGATTAGTTCATTAGTTGAGTCCGGTGACAAATGCTGTAGTTTGTTTATGACAGCCAGTCAATGTTAGTACATAACAGCTCCAACCATTTGGGGATTTGTGAAGCCTGACAATCTGTTATTCACAACCCCCAGAAGAAGTTACCTACCTTGAATTGCTTCTGTAAATTTTCAGTGCTAAAGTCGTGACAGGTATGCCACATTAAAAGTGGTAGCCTCCGCTTGAACCTGGAACAGAGCTTCTGAAAAGCAAAATAAATCAGATTATACTTGAGGGTTTTTTTTTTTTTTCTTTGCAAAGTCTATTCAGTGATGAATTTCTTTAGACCTGATATGTCACTGGTGTACTGTTGGTAAACTGATGTAAGCCAAAGAGAATAAATATTTAGACTGGGTGACATCTGCATGGATTTCGAGAGAGGGGTGGGTGGATATTTCATGCCACTTTACTTTAAGCTGCTTTATTAAGAACTATTCAGGGGATTTATAAGCTTGAAACCTAAATCCACAATAAAATACTGCTGGAGATAAGCATGACAATGTGATTTTCAGGTTTGAATTGAAATGTGTGAATTTCTCCAAGCATAATCAGATTACCTCTTCACCTGCCTGTATACTGTTATTACTATATGATCTTTTAACAGATAAGCACTTTTACACATTGGTTTTGTCTGTTACTTCTGAATTTCTTCACAGTTTCCTCAAGTCTTGTCGTGCCTTCTGATTATTACAAACTGATGGCTTATTTCCGAAGACACAGCCAATCTAAAACAAAAGTGCATGTCTGTTGAACACCAGCACATGCGTGGTACATGGTGGTACACTTACACTACGCTATTACAATGTAGGTCAGTGGTAATGTTATGTTTTTAACTATAATAATCATTGTTATTATCATTATTATTAATATTAATAAGGAACTTCGTTCGTCGTTTTAGCGCATTTGAGGCATGTGTCCAGACACACAAACAGCAGACATTTCAGGAGACAAACTAATTCAGGTTTGTTGGTCTGAACAGTGCTACCTGGTGTAAGTCACCATTGCTCTTGTGTGTTGGAACCACATTAAGAGCAAAAGGCGTACCTGTAGACTGCAGGCGCACTGTGTGTGTGTTTGTATGCTTGTGTGTGCGTACGCGTATGTGTGTGGTGGATGTGTGTGTCTGTGTGTACAAGGCTTATCAGGAGATAGCTGTGGAGTTTTAGCTGTGTTTAATCGAAGCGAGTCAGTTAAATTTAATATACTGACGATAACAGAGTAATCATTGTAGGGTTGTTCATACAGTACAGTTCATTATGGGTAAAGCTACAGCCGATATAGCACTAATTGGCTGGAAGTGTAGCGACAGAATGAATAGACTACAAATGACCTCAGCGAGGGTGGTAATGTGTGAGCATTTTAGGAAAGGAGGCAGTCTGTGATGGACAGTGCCCTGTAGATGATAAAAACAGGACAAAGCAACCATAGATGACATCTTATTTAATGTGTGTGAAAGTTATTATTTTATTGTTACCTGAATGGTAACATTGGGGTGAACAGAGTAGGCCTGATATGAGCTGCTGCGAGTGTTTTGGCTCGGTGTGTCGGACTGTGTGGACTTTGTTCATTATGTTTCCAGCCTCTACATCACAGCAGCTTCAATTAGATCAGAACACAGCAGCCAGAGCGCGTACCCACATATCACTGCCCTCCTTAAGCCGTTTCTCCCTGTTCAGTTCAGGGTCGAGTTACCAAAGTGTTGCTTACTTCCTAGAAAGCATTTTGGTCATTGACCTTCATGATGTTCCTGGCCTCGCCCTGGGCTCTGCTACTGCAGTTTTTTTTGGTAGTTCCTCATCTTCAGATTAAAAAGTTTGGGAAGAACTTCTAGTTACTCTGCTTCTCATCTTTGGAATTCAATTCTGAGCCCAATCGGAATTGCACCTTCATTTAAATCAAGGTCACAAGTGTTTATTCCCCCTCATTGAAACTTTTAGCACATTGTTAATTAAAGCTAGCAAGGTCCTCCACTGGCAGAGATGAACTGTAGGAATGCTGATAGGGGATGTGCTGAGGTTTGTTACAGCACTGGCCTTGTACTGTCAGTTCTTTACAGCACAATAATGGTACAGACAGGAAGAGAGTGGGTCAGAAAGGAAGATTATGAAGACAAAAACAGCAACCACAGCATGTTAAAAGATTACATAAATGTGAAATATTACAAATAAACCCAGTAAATAAAAATAATCTCTCTCTCTCTCTCTCTCTCTCTCTCTCTCTCTGTACAGGAGACTACGCACAGTTGAGTCTGAAGGTTGCCTTCCTGGAGAGCGGTATATACGACGTGCCCATCATCATCACAGACTCAGGGAGCCTGCCCATGTCCAACACCTCGTACCTGCGGGTGAAGGTGTGTCAGTGCGACCACAACGGCGAGTGTGCGGATGTGCAGCGCATCATCGCCGCTGGGCTGGGCACCGGAGCCATCATCGCCATCCTGCTCTGCATCATCATCCTCCTCAGTGAGTGCCCCAAACACGCAGCACCTTCCCAGCACCTGGGCCTGCGGTGGCCTGCGCTCTGTCCCCCAGAGTGGAGCTGTACCCCTAACAGAGACCTACCATGTGGATTTCTACTGAACTGTACTCCTGATGGGTTCTATGAATGATAGAACTGGTATCACTCATCACCTAAACTCAGTGTCTGACTCAAGACCGTGTGATAAAAAGTCTTAATTATAAAAAAAATTGTTTACTTCTATCTATAGTTCATATTTAATAGTTTATTCATTGTTTTCTCTCTCTCTCTCTCTCTCTCGCTCTCAACATTTTATCTCTTTCCTTCCCCTATTGGATCATTCTCTCTCCCTGTCATTTTCTCTTATTCTTTAATATTCTCTTTCTCTCCTCCTTCTTTTTCCTCCCACTCTCTATTATCCTCCCTTCCTATTTCTCCTCCTACACCAATCTCTCTTTTCCATCTTCTCTCTCTCCCTCCCTCAGTCCTGGTGCTGCTGTTCGTGGTGTGGATGAAGAGGAGGGATAAGGAGCGGCAGGCCAAGCAGCTGCTGATCGACCCCGAGGACGACGTGCGCGACAACATCCTGAAGTACGACGAGGAGGGTGGCGGAGAGGAGGACCAGGTACCATTTGGGCTAACATCGCCCCGCTCAGCGATACCGCGACCCGCAGCGTAAGAGACAGTGAGGTGCCCAGGTCAGACGGTGTTCCGCCAGGCCTCCATCACGCTGTAGGCCTCTAACGTCCTGATTGAGCCGAGCGCTGCGAGGGCTGTGAAGGCGTGTGAAATTGAGGTCCCTCGCCGGGTGGGTTTTACCGTGGGTAATGGGGGTGTCAGGGCTGCTTAGGTTATTGCTCATTCTCAGGGGGGAGGGGAGCGGGGTTCTGTCAGAAAGCAGGGGCGGTTAAAAAAACTAATCGAGTCGAGAGACGCTGGTGACAGACATTTATCAAGCGCATAGGAAGCGGGGGAGTTTTATGATCTTTAAGGAAATGACCTCTCCGTTTATTTAGGAAATTAGCTCTCGTTAATGGTGCTTGCCGTGTTCCCCACAATTTTCTTCAATCAGGCATTGTTTTTGTTTTTTTTTGGTTTAGTTTTTTTAAAGAAGGAGAGCGCACAGTCTCTGCCATTCTTTCTGTATTTATCCGTATGGGGAAAGCAGAGATGGGATTACAGTTCAGGAAGTGCCATGGCGGGGAATCAAAGCCCTGGCCACAGGGGGAGATTCCTACACGACAGAATACATCATATGGTCTACCATACGGTGTTTTCACATGGAAGTCTGTACACATTAATATTTAAATTTGTATCTAAAAATGTTACATTTACATGTGAATTTGTGATTTTCACTTGAAAGGCAAGGCAATTTTGTTTTGCACACATTTTCTGGGATCCCCCTGAATAAAAGTAACTAAAATATAACTTACAATATAACTTTAAAATATAATGACCCATTATATATTATAAATATACGTTCACGTGTAGATCAGTTGGATGCACAGAAAAAGTGTGCTGTTTGCATTTGTATTTCCTGCAGTGTGCACCTGCTAGGATGGGAATTGCACTGAGCTTCTATTTTTGTTTGTTTGCTTTTTTAATTGCAACCTTCAGCCATTGTTTGTACCAGGCTGTGACATTCATTAGGGCAACGTGCTTCAGCTGCTTGCAGTCTGGCCAGTGTTTCCGTCTCTTCACAAGACATAGTGGGCAGGGAATGAGTCAAAGCCTTGAGTTTAAAAGAACACCCCCTCTGACGGAGGTTACCACCGCAACTGTAGCATACTGCTCTGTATCAAAATCCACGGACACTTTTGGTGTATAAACTGACTGTTAATCTGTCTAAGTGGCTAAATGAAATATTACATCTGCCATAAGTATGAACCTGTTTAACTTCTGAGATGCTATGAGTCTAAGGGTAGGCTCTATTTAATTAACTGGAGGAGGCGCAGGCAACATCTTGACAAGTGTTCCAGACCCATCAAAGAGCTGCAGGAGAATGAGAAACGGCCACTCACCCGATCAATATGCATCTGTTCTCTGTACAGCCCAAGATAGCCCTGATAAACTGCCCGGACTTCCATAAATACATGATAATGTCATGCCAGTCTGTCTCATAAACCTCCCTTCTGAGGCCTTCCCTGTGAAACTCGCTGAGGGTTCTATTCAGGACATGTTAAGACGCTGCATGTGTCCTTGGTGAAAATGGTTTACTATGGAGTGGCACTCCAGAGTCCCCACACACATTTTAGCTATGACAACTGAAGTGTATGTATCGCCAATATAGCGACACTATTCGCAACAGCACAGTGTGTTTGCACCCCAAACCACCCCACCCAAGGGTATGAGTTTGGTCTCTTTTAGTTGGTGCACAAAAAGGGAAGGTTACTTTCAGGATTTTCTGCCACATTAATAATTTAATAAATTAATTTAGTAGTTTAATCTGATGTATACCTACCATTTTTTGCATATTGTTTTTATAAAATCAAGCCTTCGGCTGAAAAAAGTGCTTTTAAGCTGGGTGAAGGCATTTTACAGCAGTCTGATATGGGAGTGAACCGGCATTAGTAGACGGCGATGTTCAGAGCATTAAGGCACGACAGTCTGTTGGAGCAGAAAGCAGGTTTACACCGGTCCTCCAGCACTGGAGTTCATCAGTTTCATGAGTCTCCATTTTGTCCCTTCCAGGACTATGACCTGAGCCAGCTCCAGCAGCCCGACACGGTGGAGCCCGATGGTGTCAAGCCCGTGGGAATCCGCCGTATGGACGAGAGGCCCATCCACCCCGAGCCGCAGTACCCCGTCCGGTCCGCCGCTCCCCACCCGGGCGACATTGGCGAATTCATCAACGAGGTAACGATCGCATGCCGAACAGCCTCACGGGCCCTCCGCAGTGAGCAGGGGACAGGAAAGGCTGCTTTGAAATTCTAAACCTATCGGTGGAATTAATTAAAATGAGGGATGCCAATAAATCCTGTAATTAAATTACGCTGAAACATGAAGATGGCGAAGGATCGCAGAGATGTTTTATTTATTTATTTTATGTTCGACCCACTACCGGGCACACCTTCTGTAACAGGTATTCTGCCTTGTTCCTGTCCTTATTAGTTTGTATTTCCTTAGACTGGGGAATGTAATATCTTAATTAGAGTCCTGTTGGACTCTGCACAAATGATGTTAGTGGGGATGACTGATGAATTAAAGGAGAGGGACTGAAAGCTATTTCCGCAGCTTTCATGGTGCATTCTGGGATACTCCCAGTCACAGCAGCCCTCCCCCTCCTCTCTCTTTGCCGTGCAATTCCTGATTCCTTGAAAATGAGGCGCTCTTGTGAGCCGCAAGTTGAAGGTCCTTCAGCTGGCGAGCTTTATCCAGCTGCCGGTGCTCTCAGAGAGCTGGCGGGGTCGTGACCCACAGCTGATTCCCCTCCACTCCACCTTCTTACAGTAGATCCCGGCTTTGCCACTTAATTGAAAAAAGGCTTCAAATCCACTCCACAGAATTCAGTCTCTGAATTGCGGTGGGTTAGTCGAGGAAATTTTTTTTTTTGCCCGAAAAAAGGACCCCCGGGGGTAGCTCCAACCACCCCACACCCACCCCCACACTTGCGCCCGAGAGACACCCGCCACTGTCTCGTCCCCCCACCAAATGGGATGAGATGGGGTCACTTGCAGTTCTGGGTCAAGAGATAGACAAATAATGGTTGAATCTCTGTTGCCTCTTTACACAATGACAGCTTTGACAAAACAAATAAGATCAGCCTTTCCTTTGGAGATCTTGAGAATTCCCCTCGCTGCGTAATGGAATATGCCTGATTCCTGGCTATTTCCTTACTTTACAGAGGAGCAGGCACCACACTCTCTGCGCACACTTCACGTTCATGACGGTATATTATGTAATCATGAGATGCGTCTTTGTGACGGTCAGCCTCATGAGTGAACTCGGAGGTAAATTAAAAAACGCAGGCCAGAACAGGGATGGCTTCTGTTAGCACCTGCAATCCCTCTCCCGCAAACATTTTAACAGGAGGCAGCAGAGTGTAAAATAAATTCAAAAACTGAGAAGGCCTCTCCTTTAATGTGTTGATTCTTATTTATTTATTTATTTCTCTAAGTGCAGAGAGAACAGTTATGTAACTGCCACATTTAATCAGAGAATGGAGGAATTAAAAACATATTCATGCTCTGGAACACCGGTGCAAATTGGCTGGCTGTTCTGCCTGATTGTATTTCCCCCTGCTCATCTGTGGCTGAGGAGTCTGTATTAAATCCGTCTTTGTTATACGAGGCAGGTGTGGCCCTGCTCTCACCTCAGCTGCTATAAATGGAATTGTCCTCTTCTTCTGAATACTGGCAGTGACTAGCTTACATCTGCTATTACGAAAGTCAGTAGCTATCAACAAAAGAACATATTCATACCAGGGTCGATTATAATTCTGATGTGTGAATGCACATCAGTGGTTTTGGTTTGCATTTTTTCGGTGTCTGATCCTATATATACCGTTTTTTTTCTTTTCTGTTTCTCACCATTTTGAAGGCACTGTGAAGGCTGTAATGCACAGTGATGTATGCCACAGCTACTGTATATTACATTACATTACATTACATGACATTATTGGCATTTTGGCAGACGCTCTTATCCAGAGCGACATACAGCTGATTAGACTAAGCAGGAGACAATCCTCCCCTGGAGCAATGCAGGGTTAAGGGCCTTGCTCAAGGGCCCAACGGCTGTGCGGATCTTATTGTGGCTAGACTGGGATTAGAACCACCGACCTTGCTTGTCCCAGTCATTTACCTTAACCACTACGCTACAGGCCGCGCCTGTATATAGTCCCTTTAGTCACTTTTACAGACTTTGCAATCCATGGCTGTCAATAATTGGTTGAAATTAGCGAGTCGTTGGTAACACAGGATAGCTCCACCAATTTTGGGGCATGGGGATGCCACCCACCATTATCCCACCACTCACAGGTGGTGGGATCCCTCTCCACCTCTCCATCCCTCTCCACCCTCCGTCGATGTGGCACTTCCTGTGTAAAGATAAGCACCCTGATGCTTAACCCAGGTGTGGCTGCAGCTTGGAGAACACAAAACTAAACGTTATGGAGTGCACAAGCAGGCAGTGAAATGTGATGTTTTATTGCGCAATCACAAGGGCAGCGTCATGTGCGATAGAAGCGCAGTCCCTGTGATTGCGCAATAAATGTCATATTGGAGAGTAACAGTGGTTCCCCTCGCCGTTTTACTGTCTATCTCACGCAATTATTCCTGACGTATGGGCTTCTGCAGCTGCTATTTGAGCAGCAGATGCTACACCATCAGCAAACCTCATATCCCACAGCCCACCACACTGTCTGGACAATCAGCGAAACGTCATATCCCAACACACTGTCCGGACCATCAGCAAACCTCATATCCCAACACACTATCCGGACCATCAGCAAACCTCATATCCCAACACACTGTCCGGACCATCAGCAAACCTCATATCCCAACACACTGTCCGGACCATCAGCAAACCTCATATCCCAACACACTGTCCGGACCATCAGCAAACCTCATATCCCAACACACTGTCTGGACCATCAGCAAAACCTCATATCCCACAGCCCACCACACTGTCTGGACCATCAGCGAAACCTCATATCCCACAGCCCACCACACTGTCCAGACCATCAGCAAACCTCATATCCCACAGTCCACCACACTGTCTGGACCATCAGCGAAACCTCATATCCCACAGCCCACCACACTGTCTGGACCATCAGCGAAACCTCATATCCCACAGCCCACCACACTGTCCAGACCATCAGCAAACCTCATATCCCACAGTCCACCACATCGGCGACCACCCTCTTTTCCTTAGAGGAGGAGGTGTTTGCCTTTGAGGGGGGGTACTAGCACTGCTGACCTTGGCCGTGTCCAATCACAGCACTGATCTGCGCCTGTGCCTGTGTGGATCAATGAGCATATGGTGTCGGTAGCTGGCCAAGCCTGAAGTATTTGAGTGTTCGGAGGATTACGCACTAGGATTGCAGGATAAAAATTGGGAGTCCATAACGTATGGACGAAGAATTTCAGCCAACCAGCTATCCCGCAGTGACAGATTTATGCTTTAATATCACGGTACTGACTCTGAAATCAAAGGTTATTTTTTTAAAAAAAACAATGAAATGACTTTTCTCACACATGTAGGTAAAAGAGGGAATATGCCAGGAATATCTCCTTGGGGGCAGACCGCAATCTCTGAACGGAGTGACCTTAATCTTCACTTTTTTTCCATTCTTCATTTACAGGGGCTTAAGGCCGCAGACAACGACCCCACAGCGCCCCCCTACGACTCCCTGCTGGTGTTCGACTACGAGGGCAGCGGCTCCACCGCCGGCTCCCTGAGCTCGCTCAACTCCTCCAGCAGCGGGGGCGACCAGGACTACGATTACCTCAACGACTGGGGGCCGCGCTTCAGGAAGCTGGCAGACATGTATGGAGGCAGCGACGACTAATTTAACAAACAAAATGTTGAAGAAAAGAGAGCAGAAAAGGATGTGGCTTCGTTTGGGGGGAACAGGAACAAAAAAAGTAAATTAAACCATGTTCCCGAAGAGAGATCCAACAACGGTGATGGGAATATAAAAAATAAAAAAAAGGAAATTTTAAAAAGAGGCTTAACGCAGTCCACTTGCGCACCCGCTTGTCAGAGGCTTCGACGCGGTCTTGCTTGTCCGGTTTGTGGTCGAAGGGGCACATCGGGAGAACTGACTCTGTTTGGATGGTTGATATTTAGGGCGCTCAGTTACACTTGAATTTCACAGTACAGAAGCACTGGGAGTTTATGTGCCTTTTTGTACAACTTTGGATCTGAATGATTAGTTTTATGTTCAAGGCTTTAATGGTACTGACGTTTGGAGTGATTTCAAAACTTAAAGAGAGTATGTTAAACTACAGTATGCTTCTACATGCTTTTTTTGGTTACACCATACTGCTGTTTGTTGAAAACAATTATTTAAATGACAAAAAAAAAAAAAAAAAGAAGGAATATTTGTTAGCTTGGACGGGATGAAACATCTGAGAATGGCAATGTACAGTTCGCTAGACTTTTAGATAGTTTTTTCACTAAAAAAATTGAAACTTATGCAGCTGGTTGCAAAGGGAGTCATACATCATAATTTTGTAGAGGAATAAGTTTTGTTTTTCTGAAGTGGTATAGTATTTTACACAAACATATGTATTTTGTTCTAATCCATGTCCACTTTCTTTGCCTTAGTCACCCTCTGAAACTTTGATTTTTACTTCACTGTAAAGAAATTGTGTGTACATAATGTTTATTTTTTTCTTTCTTCATCATTTTCAACGTAGTCTACAATGTGCAAAAAGTTCAGAACTTGTAAATGTATAATTTGGACTACAGGTTTTTTGCATGTTTTTATCTTTTCACTATAAAAAAGGTATTTCCAAAATTTATTTACAAAAAAAAAGACATTGCAAAACTGGGTGACATATAAAGAGTAGAAGGTAAGTCTTTTGTATAAAAAAAATAAAATGTGAAAAAAAGTCTAATCAGCACAACCGTTTGAATTTGTACCAAAAAAGGGGGGTGTTATGACACCAATGTTGCTAATAACAGCTTTAAGACTGGAAAGTTTTGTTTTTTTGTCAGAAGGTTTGTGGATAATATTATGTACCAGAATACAAGTGACATCTCTGATCCCAACCCTCCAAATAAAATGCTAATTTTGGAGCTAATGTATGTTTCTGCTTTGTTCTAGATGAAGGAAGAGCTGAATTTCTGTAACTTAGCATGGGCATTTCTGCCATCCTATAAATGTGCCATTGTCAAATGAACAACATCAGCAAGGAGGGCATTGTTAGCAACTGTTTGTTGTTAGCTAAATGGTGTAGTTATGTTGCACGTGTGTTTGAAATGAATGTGCTGTAGATTTAGTGTGCATGAATGTTCCATTTGTTTCTGTACAATGCTTATTTAGTGATATACGCAAGCTAAATTCTGATAAAGCAGCAATAAACAGATAGTAGTAAAACAGGAGTAAAAAGTCATCAGAAATAGAGGAAATGATTCCTTTGTCCTCATAAGACAGACGCCAAGGCCTGCAGGTAAGATGGGCCCTGTGTGTTTAAATGGGGTCTTTTTAACAGCGGATGTTTTCGGACATACAGACAGCACAGCTGAGGAGGCAGCTGTCCCGTTGGAATGCAGCTGCTGCCCAGAGTGAGCCAGTAATGGGAGTTCCATTTATCCTTTTTTCTTGATTTTCTCATCCCCCTCATTCCCCCCCACCCCCACCCCCACCCCCACCCTCCTTACTGGAATGCCGGAATGCCCCTAATGGTGAAGGCAGTCACACTTGAGTCTAGTGAGGAGCTTTGGCTGGCTGTCCGTCTTTTTTAATTGTTCTTAGCGGTTGTGGTGGAGCATGGGAAAGATCCGGTGGAGCGTTGTCTGGCACCACAGGCTTGTGTTACAGGTCCCATATTGTGGAAAAGGACATTTCCCTGCCTATGTGGATTATGAAGGAGTTATAGGTGGTATAAATACACTGTGAAAGTGGTATAAATACACTGCCCGTATTAAAGAACTGCATTTAAACAAGCATATACGCTCATTTGCATATGTTCGCCTTCAGCACAGCCCACCTTATAGCCATAGGCAATCCAAGGCCTGGGGACAGATGCCGTTCTTGCTTCCTTGTAAAGCTAGCCAGCCAATCAGAACAGAGGGACATTAATATTAATGAGCCTTAAAGACATACTCACTAAAACAGCCTGTTCTTGGTAAAGCTCATGAGAGGCACTGAAGAATGGACATGTAAACCTGGATAGAAATTGTTTTTTGTATTTAAAACCACACAAACATCTTCTTATGGACATCACAATCTAAAATAAAAGACTAGAAAGGTGTACAAAATGGGACCTTTAAACAGGACTGAGGTCCGGAGCCCCGGACTCAGAGCCCTGCATTCTCCCTATAAGCCCTCACTGAGTGTGCACTTCATGACGTCATAAAGCAGTGGTTCCTGACCCTGTTCCTTCAGTTCTACCGTACCGCCCTGTAGCTTTTCATTTCAGCCCTAATTTGGTACACTTGATTCAACTAATTTGAGATCTCTAGCTGTTGAATGGAGTGTGCTTTGCCAGCGGTGGAGTGAAACATGGATTGGAACTGACAGGACAGTATCAACAGGAACAAGGTTGGGAACCATCATGAATGGCCTTGGAGGTAGGACTCAGAGGCCATACAGTATCCTTTCAGATTCACATTAAAACCCTCCCAAGGTGCCAAGCAGCGGATATATACAAGTCAGTGAACACTGGGATTGGGCAGAGACACCAATATGACAAACCATGGGGGATCCCTAATGAACAATAACAAACAGTGTATACCTATCCTGCCATCATGCAAGTGTGGCAACTGATGGTTTCTCAAGATCAACATCCCTATTACACTCCACAATACCCCAATATATGCCAACATTCCTGCTTCCTATACATTATCATGTACATACATTATTATAAAAGGGTATGTGTGTTCATACAGCCAAATGATGCATATATACAGCCAAAAGATTGTTCAAAGGAAGAGGTAAGTTTTAAGATGTGGAAACGGCTTTCAGTGATTCAGACAAATGCGATGCTAAAATAGGGATGAGTCATCATGACATCTTCTCACCAACAGGAAACAGGCATATGCTCCAACAAAGACAAAGCAGGATGGTATCAACCAACCCTGTAAGCTCAACTAGGGTAGTGGTTAAGGCACAGGAGTGGGACCCAAAAGGTTGGTGGTTCAAGTCCTGGTATAGCCACAATAAGATCAGAGTAGCTGTTGGGCCCTTGAGCTAGACCCTTAACCCAGCATTGCACCAGGGGAGAGTGTCGCCTGTTTAGTCTAATTAACTGTAAGTTTCTTTGGATAAAAGTGTCAGCTAAATTGTCCACATTTTCTAAAGATCTTGTTTTTTTAGGGGAACATTTACAATTATTGACTAGCACTAGACAAAATGTCAAATCATTTTATTACTTTTCGAAGGAAGCCAAAAATACTCCTCTCAAAAAGCTCAAGTGTGAATCATTTCCTGCTTTCTGTGAAAAATCAGCATGGACTCAGCTGGATTTGTTGAGTACAATCGGTCACTTAATAAAACTGAATTAAATAAGAATATAAAGTAAAATAAATAAATTAAATAAATGTGTAAAACAGAGCTTTCTTTTGAAATTTTACAATTTCATCACTATCTCCACAGTAACAGTACAATTTCTGGGCGGACTGCATGGGGCGGTCTGTAGGGCAGCTGAATGTGAACCCCTATATGTATCCGATCCACTGGGACCTCGCCTCAGAGTGACCCCCACACCTTTGTGCAAGTTCTCGTTCCTCTGCAGCAGTGCGACCATTCTCCCAGAGAGCCTAAATACTGAGCCTTCTCTTCTTCACGGGAGATTGACTGCTTCTTCACGGGAGATTGACTGCTGCATTGATCCGCTGCTGCGATGCTATTGGACGGCCGCTCATTAACGCTGCCCCCTATTGGCCCCATGAACAGCTTTAAATTATGGCAGCTGCAGGCAGGCAGACCCCACCTGTGTGTCTGCAGGCCCTGTAATGGCATCCTTCTTTTCCCAAAGGGGGCACTTCTCCCTCCTCCCCTCCTGGCCCATTAAGGAAGACTGAAGAGGTCTACAAAGAGAACGTCTTTAGCGCAAATTAATTCCAGCCTGCACCCTGGTGGAGCCTGGCTTCAGTCGAACACCTTGCACTGCTCAGCAGCGTTTTGGTTAAGTGCTAGCATGTGTTGCAGCTAATGCGCATCTAATAATCATGTCCCCTGTAGAGTCACGTTGGCCTGCATTCTTAGAACATTTACCCTTAACTTTGACCTATTTTTTTTTAAATGCAGTTAAACCCAAACAAAATGAGCCCTTCATTTTGGTAACTGCTGAACCTGCTGGGTAAAAAATGGCTTGTAATTGAATTGAGGGCAAAGCTGAGGGCAAAGCTAAGGACAGATCCATGAGGGAATCCATGGTATGGTCTTAAAATAAGTCAACTTTCAATGTAGCATCTGTAGCTATAGAATTCTCTTCCATCATCAATAGTATATATGGATATTACTGTATGGCTGGCAGCTGAACAGTCTCAGTTCATATTTTATTATGTCCTGCATCTTTGGGTTTAGCAATTATTTTGGCTCAACCCTCCAACCCCACCCCTATCATAAGTGTGATAATCTATGAATACTCCTATCAACTAATACTTTAAACATCTCCATACAGTGTATCTGCTCTTGGGGCTGTTATTTGCCAAGGGGGATTTAGGATGTGAAGTGTATATGTAGCTTTAATCCAT
Source organism: Conger conger (assembly GCF_963514075.1). Lineage (NCBI taxonomy): Eukaryota > Metazoa > Chordata > Actinopteri > Anguilliformes > Congridae > Conger > Conger conger. The sequence goes on along the minus strand of NC_083768.1, from coordinate 40,139,975 downwards.
CACTCCACAGCTGGCTGTTAAACAGTTTTGGGCCTGGGCCACTTAATTCAAGTATATATATGTGTCATTCAGAAGTTTTGACACTCATCACAAAAAAGGTGTTTTTGCACCCAATGGCTCAAATTAATTAAAATTCATTCTAAAAAGAAAAATACCATATAAAGATCAGGTTTGATACTCCAGAGAAACAGAGTGTTTAAACTGAATTTCTGGCTAAATACCCAGCTGTGATGTAAAATGCAAAGGTCCCCATTTCCACATCTAAATGGCTTTCATCCTAATATTCTTTGCATTTATATGCACTTTGATGTTAAATGTTGTGTTGCCTTGCTTTGAACAAATTAATTTCAGTGTAATTATATTTCTGATGTTTATTCTGTTCATGTCTTCTGAGACAAAAATTTGAAAAAAATGGAGAAAAGAAACTCAAGATGGACGAAGAACTGGCAGGATTAATTACTGAGATGTTAGGATCTCATTTAGTTTGTCTGCTTTGAGGCTTCAGAGTAACCCCTAAACCTGTGATTTCAGCGCTGGTTAATCCAGGAAATTGTACCCCAAATAATTTAAGCTTAAAAATGTAAATTGTAGTTAGTACATGCTTGAACATGACAGCCCAATACTCCGTGTTGACCACAATTCTGATCAGGATTCCTGGATTATTATATAAAATGATGTCAAAATATTAATATGGCTGCGCTTTCACACAGGCAAGAAAGAATATTGATATTGATAATATTCAGGACAGTGAAAAAAGCAATAATCAGTGAGTGAGTCTCTAATTAGTGCTGTGTACTCCTATCTGTCATGCTGATCTTTGACTTTCCAGGCCTGGAGATGTGGCAATGAATGATTTCATTATCTAAATAATGTGTAAAGCAATCATTAGGTTAAATAACCTTTGACCTACCTGGGAAAATGGATCAGTTGCATGGGTTCAGCTATGAACTACAAGGGGGAGTTGCTCCTCACAATTATATGATTTGTCCTTGTGATTACTGAAGAACTCTTTTTTGGGTACCTTTTTACAGCCTGTTTAGTTTGTATGTTGTTTTGCATTGTATTTAAGGCAAATGAGAATAATAATATCAGCATAAACGCTGCCATTCACAATGGAAGAGGAACAGAGACACACATTTCCGAAATAAAAAGAAGACCTGTGTGTCTGCATCAGGCGATTAAAACCGTGTAGACCTGTGTGTCTGCATCGGGTAATTAGAACAATGTAGACCTGCGTGTCTGCATCGGGTGATTAAAACAGTGTAGATCTGGGTGTCTGCATCGGGTGATTATTTCATTTACAGAGGAAGGATCCATCCCACGGTTTCTTTTCCTTTTCACCAAATCTCATTTGAGCTGCTAATAGATGAGATCCATGAATCACAGCATGCTGAATAATGCTGAAAGAGAACACACACAGTCTCAGAAAAAAAGGGTGTGGATTTCATGAAGCAGGATTACTGAGTTAGTTGGATAACTGCACTGAGTATAACCCAGAACAGCTCTTTTCACTTCATCTTCCAGATTTGAGAGTGATTTGAGTTTGACTCAGTGTAGTTATCCAGCTAACTCTGTAATCCTGCTTCATGAAATCCCCACCCTCACCCCCCTGAAGCCACAGCCCAACTTCGCTCAACTGCCAGGGCCCGGTCCAGCACCAGCAGTAGCAGGGCACTTTACAGACATACATTGTCCTTATAATGGCATATCTGTTAACCACACCTTTGTTATATTGCACAGTAAGCAGGCCATCAAATCTCTACTCACTTTTACATCCTTCCAAGAATATGCTAAAAAATGCAGAAGACTCATCAGTTCAACTTTTTGGTGAATAGAATCCCAATTATTTACCTGCTGAATCACTAGTACCAGCAGGGATATTGTTAAACAAATAAATTAAATCATTCATCTTTGCTGTAGGTTTTATGCTGCAATAGATCATTTCGTATTAAAATATTCAATGCTAATAAGGAGACATTTCATAAAAAATCATAAAATGGTATAAAACCATTAAACATGTTTTTTGGCTGGTTGATTGCTTGTGTGAGGCAATGCACACAAATATAACACTTATGTTGAGCTCATGCAACATACCATAAATAAACATTTCAATTAATTCTCATGCACTGAAAATAACAGTTTAACATTGATATAACATTCTTAGTATTTTATATTTATATTTACATTGAAAATCTCAGACCAATTACATGAAATATAATACTGAAAATGTCCTACATATTACCAAAAAGATACTCTCTCTCAGGATCTGTCTTTTGTTTATAGCCATCAAATGAAAACTTTGCCCATGACTACAATATGTCAACATTATGAGCTGGGTCATTCCCGACAATGAGGGCAAAAAATACATTAGTGGAACATGGTACATGTTTCACAGCCGCGAGGATGTCATTTGAACAGGATTGCCTGTTCCCTATATATCATACATTATATCTGTCAATATGTGGAGTTCCATCTTCAACATTAATTTGTGTTCTCCCATTGGCTTAATCATAACCTTGCCTGTAATTGGCCAATGAAGAGGTTCTTGTTCTTTTCACCCTGGCATTATCTGGTCTAGAACGAGACCCGGCTCTCTCAGGCTAATTAAATGTGCACCCCCTGACGAAGAGAAAGACTGCACTGTTATGGAAAATGGCGTAGTTAATTATCACAATGGGCTGGTTGTATCATTGTCGGTGAAAAGCGGGCTCTGGGTCAGCTTTCCTGTTTGCTGACTCTTCTGCTGTCCTCTGCTCCAGCCATTCATTCAAACGCACAGCTTTAGGGCGTACGAGCTGTCTCGTTTCGGTAATCAATTGAAGGATAGACAAGGGAAAGAGAGGAGAAAGAACAGAAGAGAAGAAAGGAATGCCTGTTGGAGCTGAGCCCATTTCAAAGGGAGATGAGATATTGTACTGTACATCGTGCAGTTTATTCAATCATTTCTCTCCAGGCCAAAACAGACAATGAGCACTGAATGTCTGGCTTGGTATTCCATATACAAAATTTCATGTACACTCAGTACATGAAAATACTGAGTACTTCAATAGGTATTTTATTATGACTTATGTTTTAGACTTATTAAGTCATCTGCTGCTGTAGCCTATCCACTTAGAGGTTTGACACGTTGTGTGTTTAGAGATGCTCTTCTGCATACCACTGTTGTAATGTGTGGTTATTTACATTACTGTCACCTTCCTGTCAGCTTCTACCAGTCTGGCCCTTCTCCTCTGACCTCTCTCATTAACAACGTGCTTCTGCCTGCAGAACTGGTGCTCACTGGATATTTTTTGTTTTTCGCAACATTCTCTGCAAACTCTAGAGTGTTGTGCCTGAAAATCCCAGGAGATCAGCAGTCTCTGAGATACTCAAACCACCCTGTCTGCACCAACAATTATTCCATGGTCAAAGTCACTTAGATCACATTTCTTCCCCATTCTGACATTTGGTCTGAAAGTTGAACCTCTTGGCCATGTCTGCATGCTTTTATGCATTTAGTTGCTGCCACATGATTGGCTGAATAAATATTTGCATTAACACGCTGGTGTACAGGCCTACCTAATAAAGTGGTCACTGAGTGTATATAACAGAAATCATGATTTAATAATATAATCCGCTTTTGTATAATTCATATATTTTTCCACCTTGGTCCATTTCAGTTAGTTGTACCACTCCGTACTTAGGTTCCATGCTGCCCATGTCCATCAATCCAACTGTATGCACCTTGTCGCATTCATTATGGTCTAAACTACATTTGCGTGCTGAAAGAGGAGGTATTAGCAGAGACTTGAAATGTCAATACAGGCCTGGAGTGTTAATATGGCAGTAGTTTGCCAGCAGCCAGACCACTCACTTGCCATATGGCCGAAGCTAAGCAGAAGCTTGTTTAATACTAAGATGGGGGACCTCCTGGGGAAACCAAGTTATAAGTAAACAGGACCAGTAGGGGGCAGTCTTCCCTCTTGTCAAATACTCCCCTATGCTGTAATGGGGACACTGTGCTGTAGCAGGCACTCTCTTTCAGATGAACGACACGACAATGAGTCAGGACTTCTCATCTGAACGAGAGTGCCTCCTACAGCACAGTGTCCCCATCACAGCACATCCCATGGCACTCATCGCAAAGAGTAGGGGGTCCCCCGGTGACCTAGCTAAATTTGCAGCCCTGGCTCTGACAACTATTAACTAATCAGCCCCTGATTTCATTGGATAAAAATTGTTCCCTCCCTCTACTCTGCAGCTGATATCTGAGAAAATGGCTGCCATGCATCACCCAGGTGGGTCCTACACATTGGTGGGATTTACCCTCTAATCACTGTAAAGTGCTTTGAGTGTGTAAAAACACTATATAAATGCATCTATCTTGTAGTTGTGGTTCTGAGAAATAATTTTAAAAAAAGTATAGTCCAGTGCGGTTGTCCAAGAAGAAATAATGAACTTGCACACACACACATACCAACAGAAAAACGCATACCCAAAAACAATCCAACAGACCCACGGACACATAATCCCCATTACTCTTTCTATAGCCTGTCTGAGAGGAAATTGAATTGGTCAAACCAATTTACCATGATTTAATAAAACACAAAACCACATTTCATGCTGGCTGCAATCATCAAAGGTGTGAAACAGATTTCCACGCTTACTTGATGATGTTAAATTAGTTTTTGTTCGAAACAAACTAATCTCGCTCATAGAGCTTGGTTTTCACAGCCCATTTTCCTCTGTCTACCCTCTTATTCTCCTATTCAGTGGCTTCAAAAAGGGAGGAACTCACTCTAAATGCCTTCACTGGCTTAACCAAAACCACACAAATGGCAAGCTAACAGATTCAATCAACACACAAATCCATTCAGTCTCACTGAAGGAATTTCAGCAGCACATTTATTGAACCTCTATATGTTTTTTTTTTTTTCATTTATTTCTATTCATTACAACCTCTTCTTTTGTTTTGTCCTGACTTTAAAAACTTTTAATAACCTTGCAGCAATTAGTTTTTCATTTTGAGCACAGCAGTCGGCAAATTCAAGGTGAAGCATTTTAAGCAGTCGCAATAACGTTGAATTCTACCCCTCTGGTGTTGGACAGATGCGCGGCTGGGTACAACTGTTAACCAATCAATGAGAATCCAATTCCAGGAGGCATCTGCTGCTTAGTTCTAAATCAGTAGATTTAGATGTATTCACAGAGGTTGTAGTCCTGGAGAAGACTCTTAAGGGCTTTTGATCAAAAAAAGGTTACCCCTGGGTAAAAAGGACTCCTCCTAGCAAAGCTACACTCACATCCAGAGAATCTGGCTGTGCAGCCTTCAAATCCCAATGGGGAATCACCTCAGGGCCCTGGGGATGCATGTACCTGTGCGTGTGCTGCTAACCTCTAAGTGCTACCGCCCCCCAGGCCATCACCTGAGGGAACGGGGAGGGGACGCAGTGGGGAGGGGGAGCTGCAGCCCTCCCCTGTGGTCTGTGTTCTACTCAAACGCCTGCATTCCCATGTGTCAGCCATGCCAGGGTGCAGAAATAAGAAATATTTCAATAAGACCAGGGCTAGTGTTACTACCAAATACCCAACCGCTAATGCTACTGCTATCACTGTTACTGTTACTACTACTGCTCCAACTGTTACTACTACTAATATTATTGTAACTACTAGTACTACTGCTGCTACTGTTACTTCTACAACTACTACTACTACTACTACAGTATGGTGCTGTATGGGCAGCATGTAATCTAGTGGCTAAGGTTAACTACTGTTAAGTACTGTCTTGACTAGAATAGACTCTTTATTTTAAATATTTATTTCTGCAATTAGTTTGACCAAATAAGGTAAGTGGCTCCAACCTCATAGAGATCTGAGTCTACATTTGACAAGGTATGCAAAATTAAAACAATGGACAAAATGTAATTATCAGCACATAAGTTTTCTCTAAATGTTGAGAACATAGTAGATGTTCAGTAAGTAAGTAGTTACAGTAAGTAAGCTTAAAGTATGCTTGGAAGAGCTGTCTCCTCACACTGGTTATCACACTTTATTGATCCCCAAGGGAGAAATTGTACAACAGAAACTAAAAACAGCACACAGTTTTGGATCATCACTTTGCCAGTTTCTTATGCTAAAAGTCATTTTTAGCATAGGAAACATGATATTTAGTCTGAGAACAGATAGCTGATGTTTATGCATCAGGCTACAGAGGGGACACACTACCATCTGGCTGAGTAAAGCGATGTCTTGTAACATTAGTGTCTTGGAATCAGTCAGACAAAGGCCAACGTCTCCTCCCCATGAAGTATGCATTTACCTTGGTAACTTTGGTAAAAGTATGAAAGAATTACACCTTGTGTCTGAACATTTTAACATGCTTGGTAATTATACTTTCCTATCTTCTGTTGCAATCATCGAGTCTGGCTTCACCGAAATGGTGATTATCTTACTCCGTTTCTTACTTTGGATTGACAAACAAAATACACAGCAAAACCTGTACGTCACTGCACGTTCATATGTAAAATTAAATGTCGGTGGGGTTTGTCATGTTTCGCATTTTCACACTTCTGGAATGAGAAAGAGTAAGCAAAATGCTTCTAATTGTGGGTTATCTGCATATGCAGAACTGTGCTGTTAGACGGTGGTGAGAGAGGGTAGACCTGCATACAGATGAGAAAGTCTTCTGAAAAGCTCTGTTTCCCCCACGACAGTGCAGATAGATTGTCCTAATGATATACAATTGACCTTTATTTCACCAGCTGGCCTTGTAAAAGCATTTTTATTCAATTCCTGGGATTAACTGTGTCAAATTCCCCCAAAGCCCCACCTTCTCCCTTTTGACTCAAGTCTAAAGAAAATAGCTAAAACAGCCATGTAACACATTCTAATATGTTTTACTATTATGAATAAATGTGAAAAAGGAATGTGTGGACTGAAAAAGATGCCTCACTGATATTTGTGAGAGTGAAAATTACTAAAAACGATCATGAAACGAAAGCCATAATACGCATTCTGTGTGTTGTTCAATAAAAACGTGTCACGGCGGGGAGGACAGAGGAACCAGAAGCAGACACAGGGGTGTGGAAAATGGCAGGTTTACTAGCAGATGAAGGGGCAGACAGAGCATAATCACAAACAGGCAAGAGATCAAAAACCAGGGGGTCAGTCCACAGGCAAAAGTACAAAAGCAGATCCAACAGAAGAGTCCAAAAATCAGGCAGGGGCCAAACACAGGAAATCCAACAATAAACAGGGCTCAGGCTCGGGAAAACAAGGCTCGGGAAAACAAGGCTCGGGAATAAGGGGGCTAGAACAGGGGGAAGGAATAAAGGGCTTGGGACTCAAAACAGGACAAGACAAACTAGCAAGGTGAAACTGAAAAGGACAGGTATAAATACACAGGGGAATGAGACAAACTAGGCGGACCATGAGAGTGAGTAACAACTGAATGTAAGGTGAGACCCATGAAAGGGTAATAGGACAATAATGAGGGGGAAACGAAAACGCGGACTGGATTCACAAAGACACACGTAATACAAACGGCTCCGGACTAGGGAGTAGACAATTGTACAAAATCAGGCGATGCAGAGATACGGAGAGAAAGGTTCAAATACTTCGCTGAAACTAAGCAAGTAATCAGTGATAGAATAGGAAGGCGGAGTTACAGAACAGAATTGAAACAGAAGATGCGTTAGTAAGTTGGTTAAGTGATTTAAATTACAAATACCGAAAACTAGTGAATGTTTGTTTGTTAGTTTGACGAACATATTAGTGTGTTAGTATAATTAGTACTGTGCAAATTGTATGTTCGTTGGGATTAGTATATTAGTGCTATGTAAAAACATGAAATTGAGAGAAAGCAGGAAGTAAGGAATGCAAGATTGGAAGGAAGGTTGAACCCCGGAACTACCGTAAACTCCCAAACAGTGGGGCATGCAGACAAGGCAGTGACTGGGCTCGTAAACATTCAGACTCAGACATCACAGGGGAAGACGAGAGCAAAGACTAATAAATATAAACAGAACACCATCCATCCATCCATCCATTGTCACCCGCTTATCCGGAGTCGGGTCGTGGTGGCAGTAGGCTAAGCTGGGTATTCCAAGCGTCCCTCTCCCCAGCAACGCATTCCAGCTCTTCCTGAGGGATCCCAAGGTGTTCCAGGATATATAATCTCTCCAGTGGGTTCTGGGTCTACCTCGGGGTCTTCGCCCAGTTGGACGAGCCCGGAAAACCTCCAAAGGGAGGTGCCCGGGAGGCATCCTGATCAGATGCCTAAACCACCTCAATCGGCTCCTTTCGACGCGAAGGAGCAGCGGCTCTACTCCGAGCTCCCTCCGGATGTCCGAGCTCCTCACTCTATTTCTAAGGCTGAGCCCGGCCACCCTATGGAGGAAGCTCATTTCGACCACTTGTATACGCGATCTCGTTCTTTCGGTCACTACCCAAAGCTTATGACTATAAGTGAGGGTTGGGACGTAGATCGACCGGTAAATCAAGAGCTTCGCCTTCCGGCTCAGCTCCCTCTTCACCGCGACGGTCCAGTGCAACGCAACTGCTGATGCTGCACCGATCCGCCTGTCGATCTCACGCTCCCTTCTACCCTCACTCGTGAACAAGACCCCAAGATACTTGAACTCCTTCACTTGGGGCAATGACTTGTTCCCAACCCGTTTTCCGGCAGAGAACCATGGCCTCGGACTTGGAGGTGCTGACTCTCATCCCGGCCGCTTCACACTCGGCTGCAAACCGCTCCAGTGTGTGCTGAAGGTCAAGGTCTGATGAAGCCAGCAGAACCACATCATCTGCAAAAAGCAGAGACGCAATTCTGAGGTCAGCAATCCGGACACTCTCCTCACCTCAGCTGCGCCTTGAGATCCTGACCATGAATATCACAAACAGGACCGGTGACAAGGGGCAAACTTGGTGCAGTCCAACACCCACTGGAAACGTGCTTGACTTTGTGCCGATGATGCGGACACAGCCCTCACTTTGGTTATACAGGGCTGGCTCGTAACAACGGCCCCGGAACCCCATACTCCTGCAGTACCCCCCACAGGGTTCCCCGGGGGACACGGTCGAAATCCTTCTCCAAGTCCATAAAGCACATGTAGACTGGATGGGCAAACTCTCATGACCCCGCCAGCAACCCCGCCAAGGTAAAGAGCTGGTCCACTGTTCCACGACCAGGACGGAAGCCACATTGCTCCTCCTGAATCTGAGGTTCAACCGTCAGTCAGAGCCTCCTTTCCAGCACTCTAGAGTAAGCTTTCCTGGGGAGGCTGAGGAGTGTGATACCCCGATAATTGGAGCACACCCTCCGGTCCCCCTTCTTGAAAATGGGGACCACCACCCCGGTCTGCCACTCTGCAGGTACTGTTCCTGACCTCCATGCGACACTGAAGAGGCGTGTCAGCCAAGACAGCCCAACAATGAGAGCCTTCAGCATCTCAGGGCGAATCTCATCCATACCCGGCGACTTGACACTGAGGAGCTTTTTGACTACCTCAGCAACTTCGGCGAGGGATATAGGTGCAGATTCCCCCAAGTCTTTGGGCTCTGCCTCTTCCACAGAGGACATGTTGTTCGGGTTCAGGAGCTCCTCGAAGTGCTCTTTCCACCGCCCGACAACATCCACAGTCCGGGCCAGCAGTTCTCCTCCCCTGCTGAAAACAGCCTGAGACAAGCCCTGCTTTCCCTTTCTGAGTCGTCGGATGGTTTGCCAGAACTTCCTTGAGGCCAACCGAAAGTCTTTCTCCATAGCCTCCCCGAACTCCTCCCATACCCGGGTTTTTGCCGAAACCGCAGCCCTTCTGGCCACCCGGTACCTATCTGCTGCTTCAGGGGACCCCCGGGCCAGCCAAACCCGAAAGGCCTTCTTCTTAAGTTTGACGGCCTCCCTCACCGCTCGTGTCCACCAGCGGGGTCTTGGGTTGCCGCCCCGACAGGCACCGATGACCTTCTGGCCACAGCTCCTGCTTTTTACATGGCCCACTCGGACTCCGTGTCCCCAGCCTCCCCAACCACAAAGTCAATCATTGATCTTTGGCCTAAGGTGCTCTGGTACCAAGTACACTTATGAGCTACCCTATGCTCGAACATGGTGTTTGTTATCGACAATCCATGACCAGCACAGAAGTCCAATAACAAGACACCATTCAGGTTAAGATCAGGCAGGCCATTCCTCCCAATCACCCCCTTCCTGGTTTCTCTGTCATTGCCCACGTGAGCGTTGAAGTCGCCCAGCAGAGCTATGGAGTCTCCGGGTGGCACCCTTTCCAGGATGCCGCCCGGTGACTCCAAGAAGGCCGGATACTCTGAACTGCCATTTGGTGCATAAGCACAAACAACAGTCAGAGCTTTCCCCCCAGCGACACATAGTCACAGAGAGGCAACCCTCTCGTTCCCCAGGTGGAACTCCAACACAGTGGTGCTCAGCCGGTGGCTTGTGAGTATCCCCACACCCGCCCGGCGGCTCTCACCCTGAGCAACTCCAGAAAAGAACAGAGTCCAGCCCCTCTCCAGGAGTTTGGTTCCGGAATCAGTGCTGTGTGTGGAGGTTAGCCCAACTATATCTAGTTGGTACCGCTCCGGCTCCCGCACTAGCACTAGTTCCTTCCCCACCAGAGAGGTGATGTTCCACGTCCCCAGAACCAGTCTGCGATGCCGAGGATCAGCACGCCCGGATCCCCGCCTTTGCCTACTGCCCGTTGGGCAAAGCACCCGACTCCGATGCCGACCCCCGCAGGTGGTGAGCCCACAGGGCGGCGACCCCACGTGACCAATTCGGGCTGTGCCCGGCCGGGACCCATGGGATAAGGCCTGGCCACCAGACGCTCGCCGATGAGCTCCCCTCCTGGGTCGGGCTCCAGAAGGGGGCCCCGGTTTCCCTTTCCGGGCGAGGTATCTTTGTACTTGTGAGGCCGTATCATGGAGTCTTTGAATCGCTCTCAGTCTGGCCCCTCCCCCGGGACCAATTTGCCTTGGGAGACCCTACTGGGGGCTAACGCTAGTGCCCCCGACAACATAGCTCCCAGGATCACCGGGACACACAAACCCCTCCACCACGTTAAGGTGGCGATTCCTTGGAGAGGTAAACAGAACACCAGACATTAACAAAAATAATGATAATAAACAATTATAAACTAACAGACAGAACACAGGAACATAACAAAACGTTGATGTACATGCCTGAAATTGCATCAAAAAAAAAAGTGATTCGGAAAAATAGTGAAACTCATTCTGTTAAGGAACATACACCAAGTTGCTGGAACGGCTACTGGTGAAGCATACTTCTGTTACATCCAGCTGAAGATCTATTTTCTTCATGAAATAAAGACATAGGAGGCACATGTTCTCTGAGAAATAGAGACACATTCACAAATGTACTCTGAATGGTACCATTTCATTTAATTTGTTTTGTGCAATTAAAATGTTCTACAACTGCTAAAATGATATCAGACGACTCAGATACATTAGGTATTTGCGAGAGGGCACACGTGTGGTGCATTAAAAAGAAAGTTAACCTGGACTCAAAATGAAATGGGAAATATTAATATGCTTGTTCATTTATCTAAATGTATCCTCTGTGGTTACTCATTTGGTGTCTCGGCTAATCCCTCCCATGGAGACCAACTCTGTGATTAGAAGAAGCACAATTTGAATTTGCTCACTCTGGGTTCTGCTGAATGAGGTGATTATTGCAGTCTCATTCACTGCAGTGTCCCATAAGCGTACATGTAAGAAGGAGGATTATGTTTGTTTTTGTCTGATAGGATGTGATTCTATTGCTGGTTGATGACGTGGACATATGTACGGACAAGCATTGTGAAAACAAGTTTACTCATTTCATTTGTGGCACTTTAAACTCTGCATTTGAAAAAAGCAGGCACTGATGCATACAATGTTACCGGGAACACTCTCCAATGAGTGAAAGGCATGACACTGCACTGGCCAATCAGAACCATTTCCACAGTCTCTCTTAATGACCATCACACATTCCTTATTTTAATGCTGGTTGGTGCAGACACCTCTGCCTCTGCTCAGATGGATGACTGTCCATTAAGCCCTTTGTACAGTACTAAATAACGGATAATTTGCACATTAATACAATGTGCCACTGGCAAACAAGAACTGAAAGCTTGTTGTTGTCCCTTAAGGTTTATAACCATTGTATGCCTGCACAACCGTGCTGGGTTTGTGGGAAAATGTGTTTGTTTTTCCATACATAGCCTTCCAAATAAGAATTCCTACATTTGAAAGTATGAAGGGATATTGAACTTAAAAGCTCATGTTTCTTTCCAGGCTTTTTTGCTGTGGTTTACCAAGACCACAGTTGTTTTTTTGTTTTTTTTCGTTTTGGTTTAATGTGCATTAAATAGTTATGGATTATAACTGCAGATTCTTTTCCCTCATCATCCCTTCAAATAAAATGTTCTGAGCACTACATCGATAATGATTTTAGCATTCATCCACTCCCAAATTTAAATGTCTATGCATAGAGATAATCTCTGCCAAAGAGAAACTCATGAAAAGTAGTGTAGAGAGAATGCGTAAAAACCTTTGGATGCGCTGTGTCTGGGAGATGATTAGTCATCCTGGGCCTGTGAGTTATCCCAGCATCTCCCCCATAATTGTTAATCTCATTTCTCTTTTCAAACCTCAGTGATGCAGGGAGATGTCAGGGTTACTTGGCAAACCATTGGAAAGTTTAGATTCAGATGCTGTTTTATTTACTTACTTTCATTTTCTATATCTGGATATTTGGAAAGCAGCCACGCGGCTCTGTCGCTCTTCTCTCTTGTGTCTGAAGCAGTGATGTGATGATGTGAGAAATTTTGAAACGCCTGCAAAGGACACTAGGCTGGAGGAGACATTGTATTTCTGGATGAGATGGGAGAGTGAGGACTTGAAATGATTGTGGTCGTTAAAGATCCATTTGGGTTTGTTGCAAAGAATGTGGGGCTCTGTTGTGTCTTACCAAAGTCCCCAGCCAGCTCTTTCCACCTGGCTACCTAATCATCCTGAAGTTTATTTAATTGGCTCAATAATTCTCTCCCTCTCTGCCCCACATGATATGTAGTGCATCATCCTGGCTCGAAATGGCTGGTGTATGTCATCCCACATCCCCCACTATCTATCGCTCTGTGAGTCAGTCTGTCTGTCTATCGGTCTATTTGTCTAAAAAGGCAGATGGACAGTAATATGCTGATGCACAGGCAATATGTCTGGCTTCATAGTGCAATACAAGAATGGGGTAGGATGAGTTTCTGTTGATTCAATAAACCAATACAACTCTGGGAGACTGCAATGGTGTAACAACACAATCATTATTATGTGAAGTTCTTGAGACATCACTGCGTACAGTATGTGTGTGGTGTTTCTCTTTTTTGCCAGTTGCACAGGAGAATGTGGTCGCCTGCTAATATCATTTCAGTGATATACTGCTGATTTATCATATAGACATTGCTTTTTCAAGCTGCACAATGTACAGTATATGAGGCATCTCTTATGTTTGCAGATGGATAATATATTGATGAACAAACAAAGAAACAAACAGTTTATGGGAGGTGAATATAGTTTCACTCGATCAAACTAAAGCACATAAGCATTTTTTTCTGTTTAGTGACCTTTCATTTTTCCATGATAAATCACTTAGCTGGCAGCACAGTTTCAGACTTAGAGCGATTTAGGTTTAATACGTCTGAGTTATCTTTATGTAAACATGATTTAGAGCCAGGCTTAGTTCTGATGTATGTATTTGGAGGGAGAGAGTAGTGATCACACTCTTATCCTCAAACATTAAAGGAGAGAGATTTCTTTCCCCTGAAAAGTCTGTCAGACCCTGCTGTTCTTACTGACAAGCTCAGAGAAAATCATTTCCTTGATCTCTGCTGAGCGCATCCAGATTCACATTTCTCCTCCCGAGATTAGGGCCATGGAATAAATCCATTAATTTACTCAACACAAACTCTACATTTTATGTATTTTGTCCCAGAGATTAAAAAGAGAAAGGGAGCAAATGCTATTTCAATATGTCAATTGAATTTATGGTTGAATCAGTTTATCTTTTGACATAATTTACTATGTGAGAGAGCCCTGATTAATCACAGATTTTGCGTGTGAGTCTTATGAATTCCTGGATAAATTTGACAGCTAAATAGGTGCCAGTTCAGCTGCAAAACAACCCTTACGTTACACACATCAGCTCAATGCTCTTATCCGGAACAACATGAAATGCAATAGAACAACTTGCATCCACCTCAGTTTTCAAAAGTACAAATATCTTTCAGTGGGAACATGTGGAAGTCTACACTCATTTGGCTGTCCTCTTTAACATGTTGATGCAGACTTAAGGCATTAAATAGTCTGGCTCCACCATACTGTATGTAAGTGACCTGTAACAGGTATGTTTTCATTCCAAGAACACTGGACCCAAGCTTATAATTCTGAAAATCAAAAAAAAAAAAAGTTAATGGTTGATCTCTTGTTCTGTCTGCCCGTAACCTCTGAAGCGAGCTTCCTGAACATACAAGGCTAACTCGCTCTCACTGCTCAACACACACTCTGCCCGGTCTTATTTTTTTCTGCATTTTCTGCATTGTCTTGGCTTCTCCCTCATTCCTGTACTCAATATAAAGACCCTGTTGTCCCTGTCAGCACTCCATTTTGTATACCCTATAGTTTACTGTTTTCTTGCTTTGTGTTGGGATGTGGAAAGGTTATATATGAATAAAATATATTAATATTGTGCCTGCAGAGTTTGTGCTCCCCACTCCCTACTCCCACCTGCTTTATCCTGGGTTCAGCTCACACACACTGGGCAATTTCCTCCAGGGCAGATTGGAAGACCAAGGCCAAACTGCTTGCTGTCTCTGCATGCTAATGTAAACTCCACAATAAAGCAGTGTGTCTCCGCTGTCTCTAGCATGTATCTCTCTGTGTCCGCCTATGCCCACACCGCTCGAGGGTGTGCATTTAAGTTCAAGTGAGTTTTCAGTTGTCACGACAGCGAAAGTGTAGTGGAGGCATAGCAGGGAGTGCGACTTCAGGAACTGGGGGTTAAAAAAGAGGGGGAAAAAGAGACTGTGAAACATGGAGAAATATAGCTGGTGAATAGAAATAAGAAATTAAAAACAACACAAATGTTAATACATTTGACATATAGTGAAATTATATTGACCATTGTTTTTTTTAATTTTATTATAATCTCGCCAGTGCAGAATCTGCTAGATAACAATGTGGTCTTCTGCATTATGTGTATAAGGCTCTATGGCTTCTTTTCATTTTGCCAGGAAGATGGTACGACAAGGGAAATGGTGTGAGCTGAATAAGAGATCAGGTTCACTGTGCATTAAGCACGATCGTAATGCAGAAAAAACTGTGTCACGTGTCACTTAATTTCATCGCTGGGGCATTGCTATAAAGCACTGTGCTGGGCTAAATCATTCTGATCGCCGGCTAATCTTTCTGTGCTAATTCCAGTATTGATCTCTCTTTGTTTCCCACTTTGCCTTCAGAATGTCATTTTTTCCCTGTGGGAAATCTGGAATCTGCCATTCTTTACTTTCCCTTATTACTTCACTTTATGTTTAGCCACAAATTGGCAAACTGAAATTCTGGGTATCACAATTTTAATGCTTTTCAAAACAAAAGACAATATTATAAAATATTATTCCAAAAACGTATAAACACCAAATTAGGTCTGGACATTGTCTACAGCATGCAACGGACTGTTTTATACTTCTGTATACCTGTTTTCTCCATCTGGTCCGGAGTTTGAGTTTTATTTATTTATTTGCTGAAAGGCTACGCAGAAGACCACCTTCAACCTGGGCTGTTTCAGACTCTCCCTATGCCTGGCCCTCCGTCTCGCTTGGCCAACAGAGCGCTCAGTCAGTAATGCGGCTTGCCCACCATTGCATCATGCTGAGGAAAAGGCCACTCTTTTCACATTCAGAAACATGTCATATCAACGCGCATCAACCCTATGCAGTTCATTTTTCTTTTAAAATACTTTTCTAAATCCAGAGAGAATGTGCTCTGGAGACCCACACACTCATATTAGACATTCTTTCATCCATTCTAACTTTTTAATTCATTGCTCATTTGTTTGTTTTGGTGAGAAATACATGTTGCTGAAAATGCACAGGGAAGATTCCGTGCAGGTGTGTGGGTGGTTCTCAAATTTTGTGTAGTCAGTCATTTGTTTTTCTTACTCACCTGTGTGATGCATATTTGATGTCATCAATTGTGGTGCTCCATGTGGATGTCTATTTTCAACCGCCCCAAAGCCCTAATTTGTCAGGCCAGAGGGATGTGGGGGTGAGGACATGTCATCCTGTGAGGGATGGTTGGCACGGCCTTGTACCAGTGTCTGATTGTTGTCTCCTCTACCTCACAATCTCTCCACTGACCCGCCATACTCGACAAAACAAGGTGAGGGCTGCACAGAAGAAGCTTTCACTGAAGGTATGTTTGTGCATGTGTGCCTGCCTGCCTTCCCGCCTGCCAGACATCCACCAAGTCCAGAGGAGAACAGGGGTTTGATTTGTCCATGTGCCATTGATTTCCATTTTGTAGTGAGTTAACTACACTCTAGAGATGTCTCCCACTTTATCTGCCAGCTGTGCAGTCTGCCCTCAGTGAGTTAAACTTTTCAACACTAATCTGCACCGTGTGTTCCCAATCTCACCAACAGCTATGCATTATGCATTTACTCCTTTATCTTTAGCATGTTAGCTGCATTCTATTCATGTTTGTCAATGGAAATAAATGTTGCAATTTCTACTCCTTTCCACATCATAAAAATATCTTCCTCTTAATCTTGTTCTCATGTTTTCCCAGAACTTTTCTCTGGAGCTGAAGTCTGTTTTGTACTTGGAGACGCTGCAAGAATGCAGGCTTATTTTGCCAGGAGCCTGGTACGCATTTCTTTGTCTGATGTATAATTTGCTGTATTACATTTCTGAGGAGAAGCAGCCAGGTCCTGGCAGCGTACCAGGGGTACAGACAGAAGAGCACGGAGCTTTCAACATCACACGCATGTTTGAAACTGACCCTTTTTCTGTGGAACGTGGAACAAACCTGTCCATCATCCTGAAGGCTGAAAACGCATTAAAGGCTTTACAAAGTTTTTAACATTAAGTTAGTGCTGTTGAGCAGATATAGTATTACTACTAAAGTTAAGAACTTCAGGAAAAGGCTCCCTTGAAAAAAGTTTGTCTCTTTTATGCTGCGCTTTTGCCTTCCCACTAGCTGTCCTGATCTGAACACAATTGCTCTACTTATTAAATGGGGGCCTCCATTTCAAATCCATTTGTAATTAAGACCTATAAATTCAAAATAGGATCACGATGTCATTGCCAAATCTTTGCCAGATGCAGTGAAAGGAGGAAGAAATCCACCCTGGAGCGGGGCTCTGTGGTGTGTAATGAGTGCCTTTGTACAGTATTTCTCATATTGTCCAGACCCTGCGGGCCAGAGGCTGCATTTTAAGGAGGAGAGACATGGCGCATGCTCTGGAGCGCACATACAATAAGTCATGTATTTGTACTGGGCGGACAAAGGCAGGGTCATTAAGAGGCTGAGAAGGGGCTCCAAAGGGGCTCACGTCAGCCCCCCCATCCCTTCCCCGAAACCTGGAGACGCACGGAGACGGAGATGTGAATGGAATGCAGTAAAAGCCAGAGTTTTTTCCCCGATGCGCGCCTTTTTCCACATTCCAGTGCCAGATTGATACGGAAGAAAATGTTTTATCTGCTCAGATCACAAGACTGACCAGACAGCTGCTTTCAGCTGCTTTTAGTCTGAGCTCGCACAACAAAGAAAATCATCTGGAAATAGGTACCATGAAATGTTGGGGGTAATTCAGTGAAAGAGACAAAAATGTGCCTTTGGAACATTTATTTTTTTATTTTTTTATTTTACAATGCAGAGTGCATCAGTAATATAAGTAAATGGAGCACTTAGTTGTTTTATCTTCTATACAAATGAAAGTATTTTCGTACTGAAATTGCACATTTCTTTTGAATTGTCGCCAAACATATGGCACTTAAATATATTTGGCTTCTTGTACTCACCTGCAGTGGCCCTTATGTGATTTCTAGTTGGTGTGGAAAATAAAGCTAATCGAGTGAAGCCAGGCTACAACAACAACCATCAGGCTTGTGTTTGCCAAATTACATTCAGTAAAATAAAATGTTAAATATGTGACATTATAAAACACATTTGAAATAGAAAATTGTGATTTGTTTCAAGGCTTTCAGTGAAGGAGTTATGTCAGGCTAAGGGGGGTGATAGTACAGTACAGTTATAACACAGACCAGGTGCCTGATGACCTCTGACCTATTCATGACCCCCCCACCTTCCAGGGTGGAGAAGTAAGTAAATTGTGTTTACTTTTTTTTTTCCCGAAGCAGATAATGTCTGCACATAGCAGACCCCGAAATACCTGACTGGTTCAGAAAGAACTACAGAGTACTGTAATCCAGCAAAATAACCCAGAAACTGTACACTGAGGAAGAACAGTGGGGAGCATCTGCGTGTGTGTGTGTGTGTGTGTGTGTGGGGGGTTGCATCTGTTTGAGGCATTCCAATGTGATGTGTTACTGGAACAAATTAAAGAGAGGGTAGGGGGTGGGGGCAGCCAGCCTTTTGAGTCACTCCTCACCATTTTCCACATAGACAGAACTGTATCTGCTGCAACAAAGCCCACTTAAACAGGGTTCCTCCTGTCGCTGCATAATCACGCGGCACAGAGCTAACATGCTGGAGCCCAGGCCCTAGATCTCACCCTCCGAACGGGTGGGTATGGAGGCACAAAGGGCCTGAAATATTCATGAAACTTTGAGAGTCATCAGAAAATCCGGTTAATTATGAATGAGAAAAAAGGCCGTGTTTTAATGTCATTCGTTTTGGCTCTTGCGCGGCTTCGACATTTCCAACCTTATTTGTTGTGTTTGAATCTTAACTGGTCCAACAAAGCGGATCCTTTACGCGACTGCCTCCGCCACTCCCCTGCCTCACTCACCCCACCTTCCCGTTTCATTGCTGCTCCATCCAGCTTGCCCTGTGAAGCCTTTGTTTTCCGAACTCCGCCTCCCTCCACTTACATTTCAATGACAGTTATCGGCATGCGGAGTGTCAGAGATCCGGCCCGCCCCCGTCACTGTCTGATGGTTTTCACATGCCAGGTGCTAGTTACATAACTAACCAGCTTGCCCTGTGAATACCATATGGAGGGAGTTCATTAACTTGTCGTTTCGATGGGGGAGCTGTAGGAATCACAGCGTTCCACAGAACATAACAGCTAGCGCAGCATAGCATTGTTGTCATGGTAAAAGATAGAATTTGCCAAATCTTTAGCTGTCATGGTGGGGGGGACAGAGGAACCAGGAGCAGACAAAGGGGTGTGGAAAAGTGGCAGGTTTTAATGAGGGTCAGACAGAGCGTAATCCAGACAGGTGATGATTCAAAAGCGGGAAGGCAATCCAAAAACAGGGCAGAGGTACAGAGTCCACAAAAACATGCAAAGAGTCCAGGGAAGCAGGCAGGGGTGATACACAGGAATCCAGATTCAAAAATCAATGAAACAGCAAGACTGCCACAAGGGCAAGGGCTCGGGAACAAGGGGGTTAGAACTGGGGTAAAGGGATAAAGGGCTCAGGACTCAGAAAACAGGAAACGACGAACTAGCAAAGTGCAACTGAGAAGGACGGGTATAAATACACAGGGGAATGAGACAAACTAGGTGGGGCATGGGAGTGAGGGCGGTCTAACAAATAAACATCAGGTGAGAAACATGAAAGGGTAATAATACAATAACGAGGGGGAAACGAAAATGCGGACTGGATTCACAAAGACACACATGTAATACAAATGGCTAGGGAGTAGACAATTCCACAGAATCAGGAGATGTAGTGATAACGAGAGACAGGTGCTTTGCTGAAACTAAGCAAGTAATCAATGATCAGATAGAATAGGGAGGCGGAGACAGAACAGAATTGAAACTGGTTAGTTACGTGTTAGTTACGTTACGCGATCAAATTACAAATACCCCAAACTAGTGAATGTTAGTTTGTTAGTTTGACGAACATATTAGTGTGTTAATATAATTAGTACTGTACAAATTCTATGTTAGTTGGGATTAGTATATTAGTGCCATCTACAAACATGAAATGGAGAGAAAGCAGGAAGTAAGAACAGCAAGACAGAAGGAATCGTGGGAAACCGGAAAATTCCTGAATAGTGAAGCACGTAGACAGGGGAGTGACTCGGGATCAGAAACATTCAGACACAGACATCACAGGGGAAGACGAGTGCAGAGACTAATGAATGTAAACAGAACATCCATCCATTATCTTAACCCGCTTATCCTGAACAGGGTCACAGGGATGCTGGAGCCTATCCCAGCATACATTGGGTGAAAGGCAGGAATACACCGTGGACAGGTCGCCAGTCCATCGCAGGGCACACACACCATTCACTCACACACTCATACCCATGGGCAATTTAGACTCTCCAATCAGCCTAACCTGCATGTCTTTGGACTGCGAGAGGAAACCAGAGTACCCGGAGGAAGCCCACACAAACACGGGGAGAACATGCAAACTCCACACAGAGGGCCCGGCTGACTGGGATTCGAACCCAGAACCCAAAATATAATTTATAAATTTATGGCAATTAATTTTGTCCTTTGTTCATATAGTATATGTAAAAGGGTGCCGTTGCACCCATGATGCCTTTTGATTCATTTTAACATCCACATCATTTATGGTTTTATAGCCTGTGGGAGGAGCCTGAAATGACTGTGATGTTGAGTAATGTCCCAGGAGAGTGAGGAGAGCTCATTGAACAAATATGTTCATCAGGGTCACTCGCCGTGGACACGTCCCCTCGGATCGTGTCAAAAGCATCATGGCCGCCGGACCCTGCCTGCTGCAACTCAAGGTGGTGAAAGAGTGATGCGTGCAGTGTTCTAGAACCCGGTTCATTTCCCAGTCCTCCTAAGGCTGCTATGTTTCAGAGTGCCGGTTTGCGTCAAAACGTCTGTGTCACATCCTGGCAGGTTAGTCTCTGATCGAATTACAATTGTGACAGTTTGTGATGCGTGTGTGCTAGCTGACAGTACAGCCTGAGGCACGAGGTCCGTGGATACGTTCTGTGTGATGTGCTAAGATACAGAGGGACCATTCCACCTGGAAGGTCAGGGGTCTTGTCGTGTCTAGGAAACGACAGAGTCCAAATCTTCAATTTGTCGAAAAACATCTTCGCGAGGGAAAAGACGACACCAGGCAGCAAGATCTTCAGGAAAATCAGACTTTATTAGCACACGTGCATAAAGCCGGATCAGCTCTCCAGAACTGAACCCCGACTGGCATTTGTACACCCATTTTATACACAGTTACTCCACCTACAACTCCTACTAAAACCTCATTCTGGCAAATCACCCACACTTTTCTTATCGTAACTCCTCCCAACGCTCCTCCCACAACGTCATTGTGGCAAATTGCCAACGGTCCTTATGCTCTGCCAACTCTGTACAAAGTTCAGGGCATTCTGCCAACTACGTGTCCTCACTTCACCCTGCACCTGCTCTTGGCAAACTACCAGACCTCATAAAGTTCTGGATGCCCTCCCTCTAACACGTCATCCATACACGTCACTCTGTATCTTTCGCTTTTATAAGACAAACTAAGCAGCAGTAATCATTGAAAATATACAGACAAACTAAACATTTCATTAATATTCACTTCTAATATACTTTTCTAATATACAGACATACTAAACATTTGATTAATTATTCTCTTCTAAGGGAATAAATGTACGTAGCATTCTTTGCTCTCATTTCAACAGTTTTCACTGTGGTTTCTTGCGTTTTCATAAGCTCAGCTATAATTAATGTTCTAGGTCAAATAGATACACTCCTGGCATAAAACATCGAGAGTCCTGGAGAAATCAGCTGTACAGTCATATCTCGCTCTGCCCGTGTCCTTGGTCAGTTTGGACAGTTTGGTCTACACAGTTCAAGACGGGCCCCCCCCCCCCTGCCAACTGGCTGGGCTCACTGTGTAATCCTGGCACAATTTAGCAGTTAATCAGTTTGAAACTATACAGGGTACATATCATACTTTAATACAGATATATTGATAAACTTTTAGCACACATCGTCGAGAGTTTTGGAGGAACCAGCCTGCTCACTAAGGCGGAGTCTGATTTTTACTTGTGATTGATTATCATGCTTTTAGGAGGGAGATCTTTCGTTCTGTGAATTTTCCCCTACAGTCTGAACAATCGCAACAAATGCCCAAGATATCACACCTAAATATAAATATAATTCAAACCCAGCTTTCTAAGTTTTGAGCATTGTCATTATAAAAAACATATCTTATAAGGAGACACTGGGTTTTGACCAGTAGAATGTAATTGTTACTGCTCTAAGACACTGAGTGGAGAAGCTACCTAAAACAACAAAAGTTGAAGGGACACCCGTTGCCTCTCTGGGACTGAGTGTGTTTGGAGAGGGACTGGATGGCAGGGGCTCAGGAGCAGACTGGCAGCCTATCTGGAGAGCGCACACATTTCTCTCGCACACACCAACGGGACCAATGTGTTCCGACATGCCACTCTCAGCGCTCTTGGCCTCCTGTCTCCTCCCCCGGAGAGGGCTAGCACTCACTGCTAAAATGTATTTTAGCACCGTGCAACAGCCAAAGCTCTGTATGGTGATGCTGTAGGCCAACACCTTTAATGCCCAAACCTGCTTCAGTACCCAAGAGTTAGTTTAAACCCGTTTGACTTTAACTCCCCCACATACAGTGTAGGATTTCCGATTCTATGACCTACTGGCTTACATTACTGCTGTCCTCTCGAACCTGTAAGAGTAATTCTAATGCCAGGAGAACGGACTGCATTTTACTTTAGGGGCAGAGGCTTCCCCATTCTCCAGTCCCAGAAGAAATTAAGTGGCAGTGAAACACCTTTTAAATTATTGCTCAGTCATTTTTATGACACCGTGGGAAAGTGATCTCAAGCTCACAATAATAGCCTTATTACTAAGTGATCAGTTCCGTATGGTTCGGGCTCAGTTTATTATGTTTATTGGCGTATCTGTTAGCAATTCTCAGACTAGCATTTTCCAGTGAAAGAACAGGAATGCCCCAGTTCAGTGAATTTCCCATTTCTGTGATTCAAAATCACATCACTGACAATTTGGCTACTTTTTCTTTTTTTTAAAAGGAAATGGAAAAGTTATATGTTTCCATTTTTAAATTGTTATCTGAACCCTAAACAGCATAACTGAATTAATGATTAGGTTTCCTGCAGAACATGTGCAGGAGGCCCATTATTTCAGCATTCAAATCCAGCAGACGCAGCACCTGCAGCTGTCTGGGGGCAGGCTAGGGGTGAGGTCATGTGATGACCAGCTCTGTGTCTCATACAACAATAATATGTCTGAATGCCATTAAAATTGATAACGCTACCCAAGGTGGTTTATGGAGCACAGATGTTTTCCATTTATATATATTTCCAGAAGGAGATTCAGTTTCCTCAACCACATCAGCTGTACCTACTCCTGTGGGATTGGAGCCCGCAACCCCATTAGCTCTACACGGCTGCCTTCATGCAGGGCTCTGCATCGGATGCTTTGTCTCGCCGAAACGGGCCTGTTGAGGTTCTGTGGCTCCAGTCAGGCGGTCAGCCGTAATGCTTTCCGACAATTTGTTCTTATCATTGGACGCTGCAGTGAAGCTTTTTGTGGGTAGGATAAGCCCAATTTAATGAAAAGTGTGGGCAGGAATTGTGTTTTCTGAAGTTTGTGGAGCACTGGAGCAGAAACCCCACCTGCAAGCTGGCAGAATCAGAAGAGCTCTTCCCGTTCCAGCCCCCAGCGGACAAAAGCTGTTGTTGTTGTCTGGTGGTCTGCGTCACTTTGTTGCAGATGCCCATTCCTGTGTATAAGACATTAGATGGAAAACCATACAGAATATGAATCTTTCCAGTCCGTTGTTTAATTTTTCAGAATATTTTTTTCGTCTGAGTTCATAAGTACATTGTAGGAAATGCATGACCTTGTATTTCTGAAGCACTGCCTTCAAATTGTATGCCCTGCCTAAAGCTGTGCCATTATGGACAGATAGTATTCAGATTCACTTGTCCAGATTCAATATCTTCCACAACAGAGAAAAGACCCATCTCGTTAGGGAACATCTGGATACTACTTATTACTTACTTCCCTAGCTACCCTGCACTTATCATATAGCAACAAATGTATGGAAACTAGTTATTTGTTATACCTTCCATCTACAGTTTTTGCCATTTGTCCAGGTGCCCGAGGTGCTTATTGTGCGGCGATCTAATAACCCTGCCAAGTGACCCTTGCTGCCCCACGTGAGCCGGCCAAACTTGGCTTTTGGCAGGACCGAGAATCGAACCCCGGTCCCCGGTGTGCAACTGCAGCAAACTGCAACCGCAAGTCTGCTGCGTCTTAGCCTGTTGCGCCACCGTGGCTCCACTCTACCATTTTTAAAGTTGTCTAATTTCATCCAGATACCTTTGAGTTTCATAAGCTAATGATATGGTTGAGCAGAACCTTTTTAGTTAAAATGGAGGCCCGTCCTTCTATGGTGGCTGTTATGGTGTTTGCGGCATCTCTGGTGTTTGCTAACCATATTCAATATTTTTTCTCTGGCTAAAAGGTTCTGTGAAATGCTTTTGTAATTTGTATGCTTTTGGGGTTTGGCTAGCATAAAACAAGGCAAATGAAAAAGTGCTAATGTTAAGCACTCTCCCCACCGAAAGACAAAGGGCCATTCAAACCAGCCCTTGAAAACAAAAGTTTTTTAGTTTCTTTTGACAATTGAGGCATATTTACCATGAGAAGAGCTTAAGTGATCTCTTATGAAAATCCATGGAAGTCTGATCAGGGCACCTGTCTGAATTTGCTTCCTGGCCAGGTAGCAGAGCTCCCACACACAGGCGTCTCTCTCATCCAAACAGCACTTAAAACGGTCAAACAGAGCATGGCGAGATAAACCCCAGGTGAGACAGGGCTAAAGGAGCAGACCATGCATGATAGGCACACAACCTACACCATCTCTGCTCTAGGGAAACAGAAAAGTTTCTGAGCAACTTACCCAGCTACTTCGCTTTATTTATTATTATGATTATTATTATGACTATGATTATGATTATGTACAATTTCAACACTCATGTATCAAACCCCTAATCCATTTTTGCAAAAAATATAATATAAAGCACAAAGGAACCAATCACATTCCAGAACTCGGCAAAGCAGGTATCTTTATTGGACAGTTTGTAGTCGAAACAGGCAAGGGTTGAATCCCGGCAATCAGGAACAATACAGATAAACATGTCCGTAGTCAATGATACAGGTAAAGGTTCAAACATGCAACAGTACAAAACCCAGTCTGAGATGCGTAATCCAAAAAGCCAAGCAATGTTCGATAACAGGAAATCTGAAAACAAAAGGCAAATCCAAAAGAAGAAGTCGGGGTACACAAACTGGGTTGTTACAAGAAACAGGCTGGTGGAAAACTGCATAACAATCTGGTAAAGAACAGAACAAACAGGCGGGTATAAATACACTAACAAATGAACTGAAACGATAAACAGGTGCGAGTGCAAGGAAACAGATGAGACACAGGTGAGTGAAGGGCTATGGGAAACGCACATACACAAGAGATACAAAACAAAGAAAACGGAAAACGCTAGGAAACAGGAGCATGGAGTGTGATACAGCCAGGGAAAGTAACTGCCATTGTGTTGTGAAGTTACAATGAACATGTAACTGTGTGGTGAGATCACACAACATAACATACCTGGTTAAGGTCAGCCTTTTAATTCGATATTTACTCAAGAATACCACATACACATAGACCTTTGTATCTAACATATGTGTGCATGTGTGCACGCATGTATGTATGTGTGTGCGTTTCTTAACGATAAGAATAATGCCAGAGATGATGCAACCTAGCAATAATGCACTTCTGCTCCAGGGCAGAAAGCAGCAGAAGATGTGATTGACAAAGAGAGGGAACAGACAGCAGAGATGGAGTAAAATGAATAGCAAACATGACACAGAGAAAGGGAGAGGGAGTGAGAAAGAGGGAGAGAAAGAGAAAGAGAGGAGAGAAAGAGGGAGAGAGGGAGAGAGAAAGAAAGGGGGAAAGAACGAGAGAGAGAGAGAGAGAGAGGGAGAGAGATCAAGTTGATATATTAGGATCGATTATTTTGCTTTGGCAATATGTATTTCAAAATATGTCATATGTCATTAAGCATTTTGCATAAAAAAAAAAAATTAGTGGGAGAGAGCAACCCCGGCAAAATATTTACCCAATTTTTTTCTTTTCACTTTGTACTGCATGGCTGCAAAAGTGAGAAAACCTCAGAGTGCTCCAGCACAGTTCAGAAGTCACACAACACCTCGCTCACCTGCTGTGCAGCGCTGGAGAGACTCCAGCCTCCTCTTCCCTTTGATGCTGTCGTGCATTAATAACATTCCTCTCCGCAGACGCCATTTTAGTCTAAAGTTTGTTTGGTCTGCCTCACAGCATCTTTATAGAAAAAAAGGAGGGGAGGCTGCTGTTAATTATGCTTCGAGGATATCATGGGGGACTGAGCCTTTGCTCTCCACTCCCGTGGAGGTGGAACACCTCGGACGTTCCTTCAGAACTTTCCAGAACCCCCGTCTCATCTCGCAGAGAAAGACCAAAAGGCCTGGAATGACACTGACTTACTCCAGGCCTGCTAGTGGATGGCACGATTGACGGTGTTTCATG
The DNA here is from genome assembly GCF_963514075.1 of Conger conger. Taxonomy (NCBI): domain Eukaryota; kingdom Metazoa; phylum Chordata; class Actinopteri; order Anguilliformes; family Congridae; genus Conger; species Conger conger. The sequence goes on along the minus strand of NC_083768.1, from coordinate 40,113,192 downwards.
AATAGAGCCTTCATCTCTGTAGATCCCCCGGTCAGCATGTTCGTCACCTTTGGCGATGCCAGAGATTGTCACAGCGTTTCATTTCCGATAATCAAAGCTGGAGCTCAGATGCTCTGTTTCTGCGCATTACTTATTATGCATTTGGATGGTGCATATACCTATATTATTGATCTGTGGGACGTTCCCATTGGGATCATCCTTCAGTATTAGGCAAAGTCAACCTGCAGGCTGTCCCATTAAACATATCATATCCATAAATGGATATAATATATTATATTCAGGATGACTGAGCTAATAGCAAAAGATGTAACAGCAGAGAAATCTCTGTTTAAAGAAAATGTTTGTATACTTCTGCACTCTGTCTGTGTGTGTCTGTGTGCCAGTGTATTGTTCTGTGTTATCATGTGTATCACATATATATGTTCGAGAGTATGTGTGTGTGTGTGCATGAATGTGTACGTGTGTGTGTGTGCATGTGTGCATGCATGTGTGTGTTGCGTGTGTGTGCATGCATGTGAGCATGTGTGTGTGTGTGCGTATGTGTGCATGTCAATGTGTATGCGTGCATGTGTGTGTGTATTGAGGTATTTTATTTGATGTTTGCATCATGCTGTTGTGTTTGCTCCTTCCCTAGAGGGACAGGCCAGGCCCAGCAGGGCCGGACTAATTAAACCACAGGCCTCAGCACTGTCTGCTGATGTCAGAGCCGTTACCATGATCACCAGCTGCTCGCTATCAGACGGCAAAAGACCAAGCTGAACAGGGAGCACTTGTTCCCTGTCACCTGTAATATAATGCAGGAGAGGCACATGGCCTAAACTGAAAGGGCCACAGCGTGATTTGAGTATTTTGTGATGACATACTCCATCTCTGCGCAGTAACTAGCCCTGGCTCGAACACAAAGGGGCTTCAGTTCCTCCCTCACACACAAACAAACCACTGACGTGAACTATTGAGCTTCAATGAAGACAGTGTACAAGACAGCGTAAATAAGAATGGTTTATTATGTGTTAGTTTGAGTATTAATAAAACTGAGCTTACTTCAGCTTATTTTAGCCAAGAAAATCAATATAAGAAAAAGGGGATTTGTGCTATGGCTTTTCCTTGTCCTTGCAGGAAGACCACTGGCACTCCAGGTCAGGTTCTGGTTGACCTAGCAAACACCCACGATCAGAGGCACAAAGTCAGGTGGGCAAAAACGCAAACACACACACATCTAAATACATACACACACACACACACACACACACACCCTCCCCCCCATGCTCACACACATGCATGCACACACACACAAGTTGCTAGCAAATATGACTGCTGCACAGTCAGGATAATCACAATTATAATTGTCCCAATTAACCAAAATAAACAAACGGTGTGTGGCAGAGGAGAGGACAGTGCTGACTGGTGCCTCACAGCCCAGTGGAGAGCGGTTCTAACCGCATTACGCACCAGATCAAAGGAGGCCAGGGAGTTGCTGTTGCCATGGCTGCGAGCGTGCAGGGCGTAACCACGGGCGAGCGGTCACTCAGGTGGCCGGGGTTCCCAGTCTATGGGGGCAGAGCTGTTTCAGTTATGGAAGAAAAAGATGACAGATCATTAATAACCTCTGGTTAGCTCTCTGTTCACGACCACATGCAAAATGCAGACCTCACATTTGCAGTTAAGTTTCTTCTTTACCCTGCTGTAAAATCCACCTATGCCAGATTGACCATCTTAAAAATTGAGCTGGTCAGGTTGGTCATAAAATGCTGTAGCTCTTCAGCCAACTACCGGCTGGTCAAACCATGTCAAGCTGGGAGATGGTCTGAACTGGTTAATCAACTACCAGCTGTTTCAAAACCTAGCTTGAGCTGTTGTATTCAGCTGGGTAATCTTAACATTTTCAATGAACAGCTGTTAGAAATAGCATACACTGGGAGTAAATAATATTGTTACAAAATGACATGCTAGTTTAGCTGAAAAGGCTGCACAGTCCTGTGACATTTCATTGTCCTCGTCACTGGGCTGTTCCGTGACGTAGCAGGAGAGGAACCTGGGAGGTCGACTGGGAACTGCACACCACTCAAAGTTCACAGGTTCAATTTTAGAAACAAATTACATGCACATCACTGGAGGGGATTCCACACCTTGGCCTGAGAAAATGCAGGCCAGTAATGAATGCCCTCTTCTGGGACCCAAAGGCGGACTCAAGCACATTTGTAATTTATTCGGGAGCTTGGTGGCGACCTCTCACTGAGAGCCCTCCCTAAATAGAAGTCCCCACTGTCTTTTTCTTGCGCTGTTCATTATTCATGAGATCAAATTGCTTCTACCTCCCAAAAGCACGGATGTGAGCTTTGAATCTTGATTCAGCAGAGAGTACACCTATTAAATGCGGACTTCGAGGCTGAGGGCGTCTGAGAGATCATGTTCTTCTTCATCTCAGGTCCAGAACCATGGAGCTAAGGGGGGCACCTGTGGGGAGGCCTGTAGTGTAGTGGTTAAGGTAAATGACTGGGACACACAAGGTCGGTGGTTCTAATCCCGGTGTAGCCACAATAAGATCTGCACAGCCATCGGGCCCTTGAGCAAGGCCCTTAACCCTGCATTGCTCCAGGGGAGGATTGTCTCCTGCTTAGTCTAATCAACTGTACGTCACTCTGGATAAGAGCGTCTGCCAAAATGCCTGTAAGGAGGTGTTCTGGGTGTGTGTCAAAAAGGGCCTGACTGCATGTATTCCTAGGTATGGTATGTGATCCATGTGTCCCATTGTCAGTGTGTGTGAGAGACCCCCAGTGTCTGAGTCAAAATCCCACAAAAACCTGGTCACCTGACCATCCGCCTTACATCTGACTGACTACATTACAATTTACAATGTACTCTACAGATTTACAGATGCTTTCAGCCAAAGCCACTTACGGAAGTACATTTCAAAAGGGCATTTCACATGCATAAGCAAATTCCACTACAGCTAAGCTATAGCCATATAAATGGCCCCATAAAGGTGCATGCATGAAAACCCCTGCAATAAAGCAAAAGAGTAGTTCATTTTTTAAAGAATATACATTGTGTTGTATTCTGAAAAGGTGGGTTTTTAGACATTCGTGGAAAATAAGCCGTGAATCTGTCTTCGTGAGTGAGAAAGGTTGTCACACCATGAAAGAATGAGCAGAGTTCCTGGGTTGTACGGTGTTTGAAGAAACACCTCTTTTGATTGTTTATTTAATTCATTTTGATTTAAAATGTAACAAGAAGAAAAGGAAAAAAAGGTGTTTGAAGAGATGGGACAGCCATCTGGAGAGAGGACGTTGAGCGGTCAGATTTGGTCTGAGTGTGCGGAACATTCATCGCCGGAAGATAATGATGTCTTCCTGCATAAATCCTTTTCATATCCACTACAAGCCATCAATGGATATGAAAATTGAGTTCTCACTTGACCAACCTGGTTAAATAAAGGTGAGAAAAATAGAATTTATATGAAAGAGAGGACAATCATCTTTCCTTTCCACTAGATTTGCAGACGTTCTTTTTTGTGCCCGACCATTGATTTACTGTCTCATCTTCCAACAAGGAATACTGTCCCAAAACAGGGACAGATGCAGCTGTCAGGCACACTGCTATCCTCACTGATAATATAACCCCCCCTCACCACTCAAGAGATGCAGCCATGGTGCTTTAAATGAGCTGTAGGCAGATGGAATCTTAATGGTGCCACCCTTTTCAAACTTTCAAATGTGTGTGCTCAGCCCAACAACACCAAAAAAAACACACACACACACACACCCAGCAATTAATTTCAGAGAATACCATTCAAGCAGTTGATGCCATACAGGTCTCTTTCAAAATGTACTGAAAGCTTTCACACTGAGCATTTAATTTGAAGTGGCTTACATGCTGGGGAATCACATTAAAGTCTGAATTAAGGATAATTCTGTGATTGTTTTTGACCTTTGAATTCCTTTCACTTCTGTTCGAAGTGAGGGAAAGGGGAAGCTCATAATGTGTTTTTAATATCCATTTTGCTACAAAATTCTAATGGCTCAAGCACCTCTGTGGTTGGAAATAATCAAATTTATAAAAGAAATGGCATATTAATTGAATTAACGTACAATGATGTTCTAGAAATGACCATTGCTCCAAACCATGCTGTTCGATGGTATTCCTTCAACTTTGGTGTCCCGGCTCTTACACAGTAGTTTGGCGAGTTCAGCATTCACTAAAACGAACTTTTCAAAGATAAAAGATATGTACATAACAGATACAAGTGTAATGTTTTCTTGTAGTCAAAGTTAGGGAAGAATGTGCCTGAATACCGGCCATGCTGTTTGTGTAGGTCTGACAGAGCCTCACACCTGTAACTTATTTTCCAGTTGCCTGTGACCCTGCGTGACCTTTCAACCCCGTCTTCAAAATAACAGTTCCACAGAGGCCTTTAGACTATTTGATTTGTATAAGAAGAAGAAGAAAAAAGAAACCACATAAATTGTTAATGAGCTACAGAACTGACGATGGAGAAGATTTCTCAGCTCTGTCTTAAGGGACAGAAACTTGCTGTAAGCCCATTGACTTGAAGGTCGATTTCTGATTGTATAATTTTTTTGATGAAGATGAACAGGGTTCTGGGTCTGACAAGTTAATCTTTTCCGAGAGCAGCTTGGCCCACTCATGTTCTGTCCCTAATATTTGTTTATTTCATCCCCCACCCCCTCCCCCAAAATCACATTCCTCAAACTTGTCATTAAGACGGCTCCACATATGCCCCTCTTTCACTTGAAGTCCGGTGTCTTTCCAAATCCTCCTCATCCCCAAAATGGTTCCTGAAGCAGGAGGTGGAATTGCTATGGGAAGAGAGCATCAGCGTTTGAGTGTGTGGATGGGTTTAATAGTGCTGTCCAGAACAGAATGAACCTGCCCACTGTAATCTCTCTTGCTCTGTCCCCCGGGCCCGCGCTACCCTGCCTGCCATTGTCTATTTCTCTGTCTTGCCAGCGCTCGTTAGAGCTGACGGATGTGCAGTGTTATACGGGCGCGGCGGTGATGAAAACGCGTCTCCTCAAAGCTGCGTCACTCTCCAGACCTCCCCCTCGGTGTTCCCTTAAACACTCTCCTCCCCTGGATGACAGGAAATAAACTTGCCGGCTCTCCAGTGCACTACCTTGATTTATCAAATAATATGTTGGAAAGGTGATCTGGATTGCATTGTTATTATCTACATGTATCAAGCACCAGCATCCAACATCCAATCACACTTCTTAAAATAAAGGTGAGACTGAAACATTTGCATAATGCCTGCACTCATTAAATGGTGCTAATGCCTAACTCCTGAAACTGCATCAGGTGTACAAGTTAATTAGTACCTCTGTCTTCCGTATGGTTATTAACAAGATAACTCATGGCAGCCAATCTAAAAATAGGTATAAATTAATATAATTTACCAAACAAAAGGATGGTATTGTTGCCTGAGCTCTGCGTGTAAAAATAGCTGTGTAGCAAATCAGAGAGGAGAGGAGAAATACTTAGGGAGGGCAAATGAGGAAGGGAAGAGAAAAAGATAGAAAAGGATGGAGACAGGAAGGCAAGTGCTTTAGAAAGGGAGATGGAGAGAGAGCATGATCGAGAAAAAGAATATTAGGTAGAGAAATATCTCTTCCTGATGTCACAGCTTGGTATCTTGCACCATGAATGACAAAGTTGAAGAAATGTCAGAAATATATCTTTTTAATGTATTTTTTTTATAAATGTTGCAAACCGATTTCAAGGGATAAACGATGTTAAATGTATCATAGCTGGAACCAGGGAGACTTACTCAGAGGTATATCCCTATCGGAGATTTGATTGATGGGTCCCCTGCAGTGTGACACTATGACATTAATATGTACACAATTCTCAGAGGAACGCCATTCATATTTAAAGGAAATGCATGTGCCCCATGGCATTCTGGGTGGAATGGTACTGCGGCTTATCCACACAAATAATCTCACAGATGAAACTGGAATGGGCTTGGGGTCTTACAGTGCAAGCCACCACTGGCAAATTGTAAATAGCTTTCATTTCCCCCCCACTCCGTACACCTCACATTTAAATGAACCCTTTTGCTTAGGGCTCTATCAATTTCCCACATGGCTGAGATTCTTTACATAATGTTTCCAAAGGAAAATGCTTCTAGTTCATGGCAGTCCATATGAATCCTTCTTTCAAACCAAACCAATAAAAAGGGACGGAGTCACTGCGCCCTATAGACGAGCACTATCATGCTATAATGCAGTTTAAGGACAGTGAGAGTTGAGCTTTTCGACACGGATGAGAATATTGTACCTGAGCTCTATTTATTTATTTATTTTGAGGCCAAAATCACACATTTTGGCCTCAGATGGTATGGCACCTTCAAACAAAGGAGAGCATGTGACACAATTATGTAATTATAAATCTTCTGTCTGTGCCTGGTAATGGGAATTACTTGAATTGTGATTAGCAAACGATGAGCTCATATGAACGCAATCACCCAGAATTCAACAAACGGCTGTCTTGTACTGGTGGTACTGTTCTTGTTACGAAAAAAGTGCTGGTTCTAGTTCTGCGTGAGATGGTACTAGACATCCTCATGCATTCACATTTTCTCACATTTTCTAAACGACCATATCTAGCGCTTTCAGGAGTGATAAATATCATCAAACAAATATTTTAGCATCATGCTGTATTCGCACCACAAGATAAATGTGCTAAATTCAGAGATTAATGACTAATGCTGAGTGCTTTCAAAACTGAACAATATATAGGCCGACATATTTCTGGGTATTTAGCAAGGTGTTTTCCGAAACAGCCTCTCTAATATGCAGCTGCTCAAACAGATAATATGCTATATTTTCTGGATAAACTGTGGGCAGTTGATAAGGACAAATGCTGCTGTAACACTTGTGATACATTCAGCTGAAATAACCTGTCTCCTCTTCCCTTCTGCAGTCAGAGGACATCTTGCAACCCTGGACACGCCCAGGAAATGAATGGCTGGCCTGCTGCTAAAGCGTTGGCACCAGGGCTTTCCTTTGATTCAAGAACCCCAAATGCTGGAATCCAATTTGAAATTAAAATGATAGCCCCATTCGCTCGCTCTTTATCATTCAGGCCAGGCCGGAGGTGATTATCGTGCACACCCAGTTCAATCAATACATGCGAAGCAAGGCCTTAATGACAAGGTCAACTGAGAGCGCTTTTCTTTTTTTTTTTTGCAGAGATGACCTGGGGGGTTCTGGCAAAGTGGTTAAAATGCTAAGGATTGTGTAACCAATCTGATGCAGGGGGTTGATTAGGAAGCTGAATGTACAGGGAGCCTGTGAGTGGTGTCCAACATTAATATTTTCCTCCTCACGGAGACCATGGTGCGAGGGCCTGTGGGGACATCGCAGGGAAATGCACGTCCTGTCATGAAATTGGTCCCGGCGAAACGGCAGCACGTGGGGTTTCGGAGAGAGGCCCTGATGCAGAGGAGACCTCGCAGGTTTAAACCCCTAGTGGGCCAATGCCACGGCTCACTTGAGCAGTTCAATAAAACCCAAGCTGTTTAAATAGATAGCAGTGTAATTTCACCCTGCGCGGGGGGCATCCGCCCGGCAAACACACAATGAAATGCAAAAGCGCTGCCAGTTCCAAACTGAGTTTGAGTACAGCGCAGAGGACACAAGGTCACAGTGCATCCGCACTTCTGCAGACTGAGACTGAGGTTGAGTTTACAGTGCAGAGGACTAGGGGTGGGAACATTTAAATGACTAACCGAAACTGAGTTGTAAATGTTTACGAAAAATTGCAAGCGGATAACATTTTTTCTGAAGATTAAATTATAAACTCAGTTTAAAATAAATGTGCGTTCACCAGCAGGTGTATTATCGCAGTTTACATTCTAAACTAGCAATCGACATGCAAGCAATCTTTGGCCATTTCAGGGGGTTTAAAATGCAAACACCACAGGTAATTTAATGCTACAGTATTATAGTTATCAAATCATTTCTGTAGCTGTTGGCTTGGGTGGGGTCAGCGACTTGGACTTGAGTCGCACGTCAATAAGGACTTGTGAACAATAAGAGTCAAAAAGCCAAATTGCATTGTGAAAATGACAAAATGAATAATCCATCTATCCATCCATTATCTGAACCCGCTTATCCTGAACAGGGTCGCAGGGGGGCTGGAGCCTATCCCAGCATACATTGGGCGAAAGGCAGGAATACACCCTGGATGGGTCGCCAGTCCATCACAGGGCACACACACCATTCACTCACACACTCATACCTACGGGCAATTTAGACTCTCCAATCAGCCTAACATGCATGTCTTTGGACTGTGGGAGGAAACCGGAGTACCCGGAGGAAATCCACGCAGACACGGGGAGAACATGCAAACTCCGCACAGAGAGGCCCCGGCCAACGGGGATTCGAACCCAGGACCTCCTTGCTGTGAGGCGGCAGTGCTACCCACTGCACCATCCGTGCCGCCGCAAAGTGAATAATGTCACAGCCAATTATTATTTTTCAAATATGTATATGAAAGATATTCATTAGTTAAAACACACCTAATATCATTTTACGTGCCACACCGTGCGCCTCTTAGTTGCAACCATAGCAACACCCTGCACTGTATTTCTTGCGGCTTAGCTTGCTAAGATTACAGTTCTGCAAGTTGTGGCCTTTGAGTTGAAATAATTCAGGTTCATCGAGCCAAACAAAATGATTGCAACTAGCAAAATGTGCAGAATTAAAATAAATGATGCGGGAGCAACCACGCCAAATTTCAACAGACATTTGAAAACTCATACGGAAAGTAAGTCAGTTTTCCAGCACTGGAGCTGATCCCAACCGCTGTTCACTGTTGCATTAACGTAACTTGGCTAAACTGATGTATTGGCCAAATTACGAGTTTCAGACTCAGTATAATGTTTGTATCACCATTTAATCAGCATAACAGAAGTGCATATTTTCTTATTTTGTCAACGGCCAAGAAGTAGTGATGTTGGCTTGCATTTCAAATGGGTTATCTTGAAAAGCTATGCAAGCTAGAGAACCATGAGCGTAAGGTACAGTAAAGTTAAAACAAACTTTGTCAGGTTGGCTCGAAAAGGCCCGTACATTTTCATTGCCAACGTAGTTCACACAAGCAGCTGCATTTTCAGTAAAACGGACATGTAATGGGATTTTGATCTGGAGCCTGAACAATGGTTGCACTATTTCAAAAACCTTTCAGTATGTTACAGTTGTTAATTTTAATGTGTTATTAGGTGATGTTATGTACTAGTTGCATGGACATAGTTTGGTAATCCAGTGTCATACAAATATGAACTGTATTTGTTTGTAATTGATGTTAACATTAAAAGCTACTGTTGAAATGATTTATAATTTTACTGACGTTACTGACCATTAGTTTACGGGCGGCCTGTAGCGTAGCGGTTAAGGTACATGACTACCCACTAGGTCGGCTGTTCAATCCCCGGTGTAGCCACAATAAGATCCGTACAGCCGTCGGGCCCTTGTGCAAGGCCCTTAACCCTGCATTGTTCCAGGAGAGGATTGTCTTCTGCATAGTCTAATTAACTGTACATCGCTCTGGATAAGAGAATCTGCCAAATAACATTAATGTAATGCAATAGTGGAATGGCATTCCTTAGGATCACATACCTCCCGATTTCTTGCATAAACAATATCTAGCCTGATTTTTTTGAATGATTAAAGTAAATGCTTATCTGTTACCTTTCATTTTAAAATGAAAAAGTAAGAGTATATTAATAAACCAATACTGCAATGTGATTCAAATTTCAACTTCAAATTTCAATTTCAACTTCATTTACAAATAAAGTTATAATTAAATGGTAAATGGTTAGCATTTACATAACACCTTTATCCAAAACGCTGTACAATTGATGCTACTTCTTCACCCATTCATACACACACTAACAGCGATTGGCTGCCATGTGTTATGTTCCTGTGTTCTGTGTGTTAGTGTATCATTGTTTAGTATTATTTATTCTTGTAATTATTTATTTTTCATATTTCATGTCTGGTTCTGTTTATATTTGTTAGTCTTTGCACTCGTGATGTCTGAGTCTGAATGTTTTCTAGCCCAGTCACTCCCTTGTCTGCGTGCCCCACTATTCGGGTGTTTACGGTAGTTCCGGGGTTTAGTCTTCCTTCCAATCTTACATTCCTTACTTCCTGCTTTCATAGCACTAACATACTAATCCCAACTAACATAGAATTTGTACAGTACTAATTACTACAGTACTACAGTACAGTACAATACTAACACACTAATATGTTTGTCAAACTAACAAACTAACATTCACTAGTTTTGGGTATTTGTAATTTAAATCACTTAACTAACTTACTAACGCATCTCCAGTTTCAATTCTGTTCTGTAACTCCGCCTCCCTATTCTATCACTGATGACTTGCTTAGTTTCAGCGAAGTATTTGCACCTGTCTCTCCGTATCTCTGCATCTCCTGATTCTCTGCAATTGTCTACTCTCTAGTCCGGAGCCGTTTGTATTATATGTGTGTCATTGTGAATCCAGTCCGCATTTTTGTTTCCCCCTCGTTATTGTCCTATTACCCTTTCATGTGTCTCACCTGATGTTTATTTGCCCCGCCTAGTTTGTCTCATTCCCCTGTATATTTATACCTGTCCTTTTCAGTTGCACGCTGCTAGTTCGTCTTGTCCTGTTTCTGTTCCCGAGCCCTTGATTCCTTCCCCAAGTTCTAGCCTCCTTGTTTCGTTGCCCTTGCCCTTGCCCTTGCCCTTGCCCTTGCCCTTGCCCTTGCCCTTGCCCTTGCCCTTGCCCTTGCCCCCGAGTCCTTGCCCTTGGTTATCTGGTTATCTGGTTTTCTGGGTTTTTTTTGGTTTTCTGGTTTTCACCCCTGTCTGCTTCCTTGGACACTTCTTTGTGTTTTGGATTATTGTACCTCTACCTGTTTGGACTGACCCCCTGGATTTTGACCCTGGCTTGTTTTGTGACTATGCTCTGTCTGCCCCATCACCCTTTGAGTAAATTTGCCATTTTCCACACCCCTGTGTCTGCTTCTGGTTCCTCTGTCCTCCCTGCCGTAACAGCCATGCAAGGTTCCAACCAGCTCGTCAGGAGCATTTAGGGGTTAGGTCCCTTGCTCAGGGACACTTGGACACAGCCCAGGCGGGGGAACAAACTGCCAGACAACTGCTCTTACCAATGTCACCCCTGATTATTATTTTTGAGTCGCAGATGCAGATTAAGCCTAGTCCTAGACTAAATTTAATTGGAGATTATCCATACAAAAATGCATTTAGTCCAGGATAAAGCTTAATATGTGTTCATCTAACTGGCCTCTATTATTGACAATCATCTTATATTACAGCCCATGGTAATACTTACATAACTTACATTATGTCACATGAGTCACACATGAGCTCTTAAAAAAAATAGAATGGTTATTTATTTGATCTTATTTGTTGACATATCAAGTACCACACCAGACCAGTTTTGGCAAGCCTTTCTCCAGCCATTTGATGACTTGTGAACATCTCTGTTGTAATGTTATGTCATTTCTTAAGGTTCACAGAGGATCAATGTTTTTCATTGACACTCAAATTCAAACTAGCTACCGGCAAACTGGACGTATTGTTCCATTATGCCATATATATATAGTAACAAAAAAAGCAGTACACCATAGTACAAATGTTGCAAGCAATAGTACAATACACTGTTTACATTCTAAACTAGCAATCAATTTGTGGCCATTTCTCTGGGTTAAGAATGCAAACATAGCTTTCCACTATGCGCTATCTACATAAAAATAAAGCAATACATTATCATTTGGCTATGTATTCACCGGATATCAAATATTTCGCTGAAAATCTCACCACCACGATTCTCCCATGCCATATGAAATGCATTGCAAGTTTACCGTCACATAAAAATATATCAAATTGTATGGAGAACTGTATTGTACCAGTCGCCTATGGTAAAATAGACCAGTTATCATATTATATCATGTATATATTCTCACCCCCTACTCGACCCAGCTCCTGGTCCAAGCGATGGTTCTGTCCCGCCTGGACTACTGCAATTCCCTCTTGGCTGGCCTTCCAGCGTCCGCCATCAGACCCCTCCAACTTATCCAGAATGCAGCAGCTCGTCTGGTCTTCAACCTTCCCAAATACTCACACGTCACCCCCCTGCTTACTTCCCTCCACTGGCTGCCTGTCATGCCTTGCATCAAATTCAAAACATTGGTGCTAGCCAAGAAATCATCAGACCCTACACCCCTGCCAGACCTCTTCGTTCAGCCTCCACAGGCACCGCCCCCTCTCCAAACCTCCACCTCACGCTCACGACTACTGTCTGTTCTGGCTCCACGGTGGTGGAACAAACTCCCCGTTGAGGTCAGAACTGTAGAATCTCTCCCCACCTTCAAGCGCAAACTGAAGACGCACCTCTTCAAGCAGCACCTCTCCCCATCCCTCCCTACCTCCCTGTGAACCTTAATTGTTGTCTTTGTGATTTACGTTGTGTTTCGGTATTTTTTAGTTCGCTAGGTAAGCAGTATTTGGATAGTTAAGTTTGGTCACTTTTGCTTTGTTGTTTGTTTATTTGTTGTTTAAAAATAAAAAAATAAAAAAATAAAAATAGCCATTAGGTCCTTATCTTTGTTGTACAGGTAGCAATTGAAATTGTACTTCCCTCTAGGGTCTTTCAGCGCACTTATCCCTGGTTATGGGTATGCACTTTGTTGTACATCGCTCTGGATAAGAGCGTCTGCCAAATGCCAATAATGTAATGTAATGTAATATATTGCGTGACCATTTTGAATGTACAACTCTATCTGTAACAAAGTTTTTAGCAGCATCATATTTAGAGATTTCATGCCAGTCAAGTCTGTCAGGCAGAAGCCATAGGGAAGAGGAATGAAAACATAAATTATAATTTTAACTGGTGCATTTTTAAAAATGACACGCGATCAGCCTGGACGTAAACTACAGGGATTTAAGTAGCTGCTGTAACTGTGAGATTACACTGCACAATGTCAATGTAAATGTAAATCTTTCATTTGGCAATTAGGTTATCTGACTTACAATGTTGACATTAACTATTAAGATGGCCCAAAATAAAGCAATAAATTCAATTAAATGTGTCAGTAGGCTCCAGTTAAAAGAAAAAACGGTTATAAGCAGTATCGGTTACACGGCTAACTGTTAAAAAAATTGAATGGTATCTGTTTACAAAAACCAATGATTTGTCACATCCCTACAGAGGACTCAAGGTCTCAGTGAACTCGCACTTCCACAGACTGAGACTGAGGTTGCTGGGTGACTCAGTGTGTGCTCAGTCAGGGAGGATGTAGCAGGGATGCGACACAGTCGTCAGAATGAGGCATGTGGTCTGATGGACAGTAACAGTGTTACAGTAACTGTAACATAGCTGGATAGCCTTGGTTCAAGTCATAAGGCATATTTTAAAGGGACCTTGAAATGAATGCTGGACTATTTTAAAACCTGCCTGTTTCATACATTTGGGAAAACTCGCTTTTTGTATGTTTTGTTTCTTCTGTAACCAAAAAGGGGGAAAAGGCAAGATATTCCAACAAAAACATGAAATTGTTTTCTTGGGAAAGTTGCTGAAAATAGGCAATTTGGGGGCGAGGTTTGTGTTCTTCAAGTCATTGTTTTCTCTCAGTGATACATTCTCGTAAAATAAAAAAACACACACACACTTCAAACCACAAATTTCTAACCCAAATAGTCTCTTATCCATGGACAGATGAAATATGTGAAATAACCCACCCACTCACCCCCCTCCCAAAAAAAACAACAGAAAAACCTCTAAAGTAATGATCAGTTTGTACATTGCTCTTGCTGTGGTGAATAGAGGCAAACCATATGAGCTAGAATACATGCCAAACAGTTCCACGGAAAAACAAGTCATTAAATGTGGTCTGGGGTTTTGCGCAACTCTGGAACGTTCTTCGGACTCTGACGGAACACAGCAGACGGAGTTGGGAAAGCGGAAGTGAGGCGCTGGGGCAAAGAGGGAGGGGCCATGACACATTACCGCTAATGGGGGGTATAAACACTTGGCATCTACCCCTCAGCCCTCACCCACGCCCACCCACCCCATCTTCCTCAGATACAGCAGATGGTCTGTGGAGAGCTCTGGAAAGACGGGAGACAGAGAGAGGAAGAGAGACACAGAGAGGACAGGAGACAGAGGGAGACAGAGAGGAAGAGACACAGAGAGGACAGGAGACAGAGGGAGACAGAGAGAGGAAGAGAGACACAGAGAGGACAGGAGACAGAGGGAGACAGAGAGGAAGAGACACAGAGAGGACAGGAGACAGAGGGAGACAGAGAGAGGAAGAGAGACACAGAGAGGACAGGAGACAGAGGGAGACAGAGAGGAAGAGACACAGAGAGGACAGGAGACAGAGGGAGACAGAGAGAGGAAGAGACACAGAGAGGACAGGAGACAGAGGGAGACAGAGAGGAAGAGACACAGAGAGGACAGGAGACAGAGGGAGACAGAGAGAGGAAGAGAGACACAGAGAGGACAGGAGACAGAGGGAGACAGAAAGAGCAGTCATGCAGCTGTGGCAGATGCAAATCTGTGCTCTCAGGCGTTCATGGCTGCCCAGTGTCAGCGAACATAAGGACCCTGCCGAAAGCACAGGATTTTCACCCCCAGGCCTGCACACAGAGCTGCTCCACCTGTGCACACAACAGTGTGTCCTCAAAAACATAATCCCCACACTCACGGCTATTGTCCCCAAAGCACCTTCCAGCAAATAAATGGATATGTACGTATATTTAGCAGTCATGTCATTATGCAGCTTTCACTAATGAATGCGTACTTACTAGTAGGTTTATGTTGAAGTTTACAGGTACAGGAGGGCTACAGATAAAAGGCCACATCAACCATTTTTTGTGACAACCACAGAATTGCACAGAATATATTTTACTAATTCAGCTTTGTTTTAAATTTTAAATAAAATAAAATAAATAATAGCATGGCTCCAGGACACAAATCATCATGGTCATGTTAATGCAGCCTCCTCCAGCAAAGAAAAAACCCTAAACCTTCTCTGAGCACAACTGATTCTCTTGTTAAATGGAAACTGGATGGTGTAATCTCCCCCCTCTTCCCTTAAGCAGAGTATTAATGGAAGTGGGGGGAAAATGTTCAATGACACAATTGTTTTTGTAACAATGAATTAGCAAACTGACATTGTGTTTTTGGCCATTTCCTGCCTTTTAATGTGTGATGTTGTGTTGGTTTACATCACTTTGACAGTAATTGCGCTGTTTTAAATACACAGATGACAGCGGGAATGTGTCTGTATACATTACTGGGAACTTTATGTTTTCCCAGAAACCTTTCTCAATTTCATCTGACAGAATTTCTGTAATGCTCTGTACACACAATTCCTAAATGTATCACTAAAGCATATACATTTGCCTTTAAAAAGCAATTATTGAGAAAATATGCTTATCAAAATATACATTTGAAAACAGAAAGTCAGCAACATATTCAGCAACATATTCCGTATTCTTGGTATACAAGATATATGTGCAAGAGTCTTAGGCGCCTGTATAACATTCTGTACAGATACGATTCTTCCAAAAATAATTCAGTGAAAGGTCCTAAATAAACAAACATTTTACATTCCATTTTAGTAAATTGGCAGAATAGTTAAAAACTGAATCAAATCAATATTTTTTGTGACCTTCGGCATTAAAACAGCATCACTTCTCTGAGATAGTCCTGCAGTTCTATAAGACAATCAGCCTTGATCAAGTTTTTATGTAAAAAGGAGTCAATTGATATGTCCCTTTTTAAAATGAAATACAAAAATGTCTCTGTAAAATTTAATCTTTTGGATAATGAATATTTGGAAATCTCAAATGTGTTCTTTTATACTAACCAACACAAACAAATAAACAAATATATATATAATAAAATCTAGGGTGCCTAAGACTTCTGCACCGTACTGTACAGTCGGGCAAAAAAGTATTTAGTCAGCCACCAATTGTGCAAGTTCTCCCACTTAAAAAGATGAGAGAGGCATGTAATTTTCATGATAGGTACACTTCAACTATGAGAGACAGAATGGGGGGAAAGAATCCAGGAAATCACATTGTAGGATTTTTAATGAATTAATTGGTAAATTCCTCGGTAAAATAAGTATTTGGTCACCTACAAACAAGCAAGATTTCTGGCTCTCACAGACCTGTTACTTCTTCTTGAAGAGGCTCCTCTGTCCTCCATTCGTTACCTGTATTAATGGCACCTGTTTGAACTCGTTATCAGTATAAAAGACACCTGTCCACAACCTCAAACAGTCACACTCCAAACTCCACTATGGCCAAGACCAAAGAGCTATCAAAGGACACCAGAAACAAAATTGTAGACCTGCACCAGGCTGGGAAGCCTGAATCTGCAATAGGTAAGCAGCTTGGTGTGAAGAAATCAACTGTGGGAGCAATTAAATTCTTTAAAAATAAGTTGGAGGGGTCTGATGGCGGACGCTGGAAGGCCAGCCAAGAGGGAATTCAAGCCTCACAACATACAACCAGAATAGCATTGTCTTTTATGTCACCTGTATCTCCTATACCTCAATCATCTCCATTAACATCTCCATCATCTCCATAAACAACATTTTCAGGAACAGCGGTACACAACCTTTTTTTCTGTTTACCATCAGTGGAGTTGTTGAAATAACATTATTAGTTGTGGAATTATGAGACATGGAGGAACTGGATGAGCCCTTGGGAGAAACAGAAACATACAAAGGCTTCCGACACTGACCACAGGGTTTACACGGAAGAATGTGCTGGGAGGATGGGGGTGGGGCGTAACACACAAAGTACATGCACACGAGAGCCGGGTATAAATGTCCAAACAAGGCAGGCCAGGAGATGTCAAACAGCATCAGGCATAAGAGCCTCATTCAGCCCAAATGGGCTGGAGTCTGGAACCGCAGAGGAATGCGATTGCATGAACAAATGATTGGCCGAGCCCTTGGTCCTGCTCCACCAGCAGTGTCACCTGTCTGAGCCTCTGTTTATCGCGCATGTCTCACCACTGAAACAAACGCCCGCTACTCTGCTGTGATCAGAAACAGATCCTGCTCCTTGTGAACTCTCCCAGTTCGGCTTTCAGCTCTATGGACATGGTTGCAGGTCCTAAACCAGAGGTGCATAGCAACAAACCTGAAACAGAACTTCTGTTATTCAATTGGGTCAATGATATCTTGATCGGACATTTGTATGAGCACAGAGTGTGAGTGTGCCCTAACGATTTTACTGTGCTCAAGTACTGGACATTCAGTAGTATATACAATACAGCTGTCCGAATACTAAAACAAAGGTCATTGGTTGGAATTAAAACCAGCACACAGACTAGCTCTGCAGGACCAGTTGTTCACCCCTGTCCTAGGCCACTGTGGAACATACTGTAGGTATGCAAGGAAGGAAGTACCTGTTTAGATTTCAGTACTTAAATACTTAATTAGCCCTTTAACTCATTTACGTTATCTGACATTTTTGTTAAATGTCTTAATAAATGTTTAATAAACTTTTTGTGTCTGAACGGACAAAAATATACATACAGTTCTAAACCAGGGGTGTGAAGGCTTCATTGTTGCTTTGTTGCTTCATTGCGATCAGTAGCCAAATAAACAAGATGTGTGGACTCTTTAGTTTAGCCAATCAATGGCTCAAATGAATCACTCCTGCTGAAACCGGCAGCCCTTCAGGACACTCCTATGGCCACAACAGCATTGGTTTATACCAGGTCCAATCTAATCAAATGGAAAAAATGTGGATGTGGTGCAGATTGTTTTGTTTTATCCCAGCACTATGACCCCCATGCAAGTATACTGGCTCTTTTCGGATGCGATTGGACACCCCAGGTGGATACAGCTCATTAGCTAATTGAGCCAGGCTAATTGCTGGAAACCTCCACACTGGCTCTCGAGGAACAATGCAGGTGGAGGGAATTGCCAGGGAATGAGGGAAGTCAATAAGACGCTTGTAAAAATGATAAATTACACCCCATCTACTGACAGCCAAATTAGTAACTCTATCAGATAGATTATATGCTGTCATTGACATTAGGTTCACAGTATGTGTTACACAAGTATGAGTCTCTTATTATTAACCAATTAAGACTAATCTTAGGAAAGCATTTTTTAAATACTGAACTAATACATGTATAAGAATATAAGTACGTGTATTGGTGCATGCATTTGTAGTAATTGTCAATAATTTTACCCAATAACATGTTTCCCTTTATGACTGAGTGTTATTGGTTTAATTATGATTTGTTTGTATGTATTGGCCTACATAATACATTTACACCAGATTTTTCCTGGACATTTCTTCTTTTTTGGACTGAAAATATCCATCCAGGTAGGATTTTTAAAAATGGGTTTTACTTATTCCATAGACTGTTTATAAACAAACAAAGCCTAGTATCGCGGTGTCCACCCCATCTGCTTATTTACATCTATTATATGGTCACCCAAAATTACTTACATTTTTACAAGACATACTCCATTTTCTTATACAACACTACACACCTAAACATTGATGAAATGTCATGACTGTGTGTCAACTACTGTGAAATCACACACACAAGAGAAAGAGATGTATTTGCATTCTCATAAGCAGCCTGTCAGAGAAGAAACATCTGCTTGCTTGGTCAGCCTTTTGTGCTTGGCCAGTTTTGAATTCCCGAGCAAGAGACGTCCATATTTCCCAAAAGTTGTGAAATTTCCACTGTTGAGGCGGTATCCCAGAAGATGCATAGATCTTGGCAAACACTCCGCTTCATCCAGTTCAGGCCGGTAAGCAGGAAGATTAATTAACACCCTCTGCTTATTCCCAGTCTCTGAGTTTAATCAGTGCGGGGCCAGTGCACTGTGCAGTAGGCATCCATTTCCTACACGTCATGGTTGGAGTGTGCTTATAGTTTGCCAGCTATTTATAATTCTCAAATCATTTTTCTGAAATGAACGACTGATCACATTCATTCTATTCAGCCTCTCCATTCAGTCATCATTCTCCCTTAGCTTTGACCCTTTTCCCCCATCCTGGGTTCAATCAACATTTTAAGATTAACTTGTTTTGCCATAAACACATTTTGTGGAAAAAAATTAAAAACAGCAAACATGCGTGTGAACAAATTTGATTTGGTTTTTATATTCAGTTCAACGTTAACAGTTCAACAGTTTAACGTTAACAGATTCTTAATTGACAATGTGTGTTAACATAAAAACAATCACGTGATTAAAAATAACCTTTTATTTTTAATCTTTATTTCTATTAGACCACTTTCTGATTTAAGTGCTTAATAGGAGTCTTACTAGACAAATAGGGTAAGACTTTATAATAAGGATCCCTCATTAGGATTCATGATGAACTAATCATTAACAAATTATTTAAATACATGTAATAATAATTAATAAATCAGATGTTCGTATATAGATAATATGTTGTAAGTCATGAACTAACTAATGAAGTAATCATGAATAAAACATGTGCAAATGATTTGTAAACAATGAATTATTATGTTAACTAAACATTTATATATGACTCGTAGATTACTTGTTATGTTCCTGTGTTCTGTGTGTTAGTTTATCATTGTTTATTATCATCATTCTTGTAATTTATTATTTTTCATATTCATGTATGGTGTTCTGTTTATATTCATTAGTCTTTGCACTCGTCTTCCCCTGTGATGTCTGAGTCTGAATGTTTTCTAGCCCAGTCACTCCCTTGTCTGCGTGCCCCACTATTCGGGTGTTCTGGGGTTCAGTCTTCCTTCCAATCTTCCCAACATTCCTTACTTCCTGCTTTCTCTTCATTTCATGTCTGTACATAGCACTAATATACTAATCCCAACTAACATAGAATTTGTACAGTACTAATTATACTAACACACTAATATGTTTGTCAAACTAACAAACTAACATTCACTAGTTTTGGGTATTTGTAATTTAAATCACTTAACTAACTTACTAACGCATCTCCAGTTTCAATTCTGTTCTGTAACTCCGCCTCCCTATTCTATCACTGATGACTTGCTTAGTTTCAGCGAAGTATTCGCACCTGTCTCTCTCTATCTCTGCATCTCCTGATTCTCTGCAATTGTCTACTCTCTAGTCCGGAGCCGTTTGTATTACATGTGTGTCATTGTGAATCCAGTCCGTGTTTTCGTTTCCCCCTCGTTATTGTCCTATTAACCTTTCATGTGTCTCACCTGATGTTTATTTGTTAGACCGCCCTTGCTCCCATGCCCCGCCTAGTTTGTCTCATTCCCCTGTGTATTTATACCTGTCCTTTTCGGTTGCACGCTGCTAGTTCGTCTTGTCCTGATTTTGTTTCCGAGCCCTTTATTCCTGGCTACAGCAGCAGACCAGTAAGTTTAATAAGTACCTAATAAAGTGGTAACTGGGTGTATATCACTCTGGAAGGAATAGTGGAACAGTGGTGAATCTTCCCAGGAATGGTCAGTCTCTGCTAAGGTTAGTGTTCATGACTTGACAGTAAGAAAAAGATGGGTGAGTAGTGAGGCTGAAACCAGTGCAAAGAAAGAAAAACCTCAATGCTCATCTCTCATTTGCAAAAAAACACATGGATGATGTTGGACAGATTGTACTTGCAAAATTGTACAATCTGTCAAAAAGTTATGATCACTGATGATGATGGACCCTCTCCGAGCATGGTGAGCAATGAGTGGAATTAGTTCTCCTCTTGTCCTCCTTTCCACTAAGCGGAGAACTGGTTTGGAAGATTTTCCTCCACGGTTTCCAATCCCAAGCATGCCAAACACCCACTTCCTCCTCTTCCATCCACCATGCATTCGACCCCTTCCATACTGTGTTACAGTAAAAACCTTCCATACTGTGTTACAGTAAAACATCTTCCACACTGTGTTACAGTAAAACGCCTTCCATACTGTGTTACAGTAAAACATCTTCCATACTGTGTTACAGTAAAACACCTTCCATACTGTGTTACAGTAAAACATCTTCCATACTGTGTTACAGTAAAACACCTTCCATACTGTTACAGTAAAACAAAAGATTGACATCGAGTCAGATTCATTGATCTGAGCAAAAATTGCAGGTAATCGATTTTCATGGTTACAAAGTACTCCAATGATTTTCCACAATGGTGACATGGATATAGTGGCCATCTTAATTTCAATTGTTAGTTAATGCTTATAATAAGACTTGCCTTTCTTTTATGTCGGAAGTGACTCATCAATTGCGATGAACTGCTTATGTCCTCCTACGTCCTCTTTGCCTCCATTGCCACCACACACACCTCCCGCACTTTCCTGGCCATCTTTGATAATGTGGTGTGCTATATTGTCGCCGATCATGTCAATCTGTCGTAACCGGAGTCCCTGGGAAAACCTTGAAAAACAGAGTTGGAAAAATGTTCACCAGAACCCAATGATTCATTGATGCATGGCACAAGAAGACCCAAGTGATCAATAAACCGTAAGTAAATGCATAAATAGATACATAAATACTATTAGATGTATTAGATGGACAATACATTTTATTTTACAGAAAATAATTTGTATTTCATTACATAAAGTAGCATATTGCTAATAGACTCATTTTCAGGTAGAAACTTGATTGAGGCTGTCTGGGACTATGTGGAGAGCCAGAAGCAAGTGAGACAGCCAAAGTCTGGAGAAGAACTGTGGCAAGTTCTCCAACACGCTTGGAACAACCTACCAGCCAATTTTCCCCAGGGGGCTTGTTGCAGTTTTAAAGGTAGGTGGTCACACCAGATATTGATATTATTTAACTTTATTAACTATATAATGCTCTTTATAGTAAATTTTCTTGATATTTAGAACATAATTTTTTTTTTCATAGTATCTTAACTGTACAGAATTAGTTTTGCAAAACTACTTTTGCAAATACTGTACAGTATATGTGTTAACATGATCATATGTGAAAGCTTCAAGTTTCAATTTGTGAAGACATTAAAATGATGGGAAAAAATATATTCACATATGAAATATACGCATATGAAGAATCCACATTTGAAAGCTTATTTGAAAAAACTACATTAAGGTATTTGGAACAAAAAGTAATTGGACATTTGACTTCTCAGCTGTTTCTGACTAGTGAGGTGTATTCAATCTTATAATCTTAATATGCATATAAGAAAGCTTTCAGTATCTATTCTTGAATCTAGGCTTTTGATTGCCATTGTTGTCTGTTATTGGCATTTGTCAATAGACCAACCTGTACAGACATCTCATCCAGTTAAAAAGGGATACTTTACAATGGCTGAAAATTGACTTGTGTCTTATTGACCTCTTCATGTTTCTGCCCCTGTGGTTGGACTTCTGACACCTCCTGGATAAAAAATGCAACAACGACATTAATCAGATATATTTTGCTTATGTTGTGAAGTTTAAATAGCATTGTACTTTAATAAACATTGTACTCCTGCTCATTAGTTCTAAAACTGCAGGTTCAGGCAGAACCATGTAACTCTAAAATACTGTAGAGTGTACTCAGTATATATATAAATAAATATATGTTTAACATTTTTAATGTAGGTAGATCATTTTGACTTGGTCATTTTAAAAGTAGCTCGCAAGCCGAAAAAGTGTGGGCACCCCTGCTGTAGAACATGGCTTGGGAAGAAGGAAAAAAAGAGAAGATGAGAGGGAAGGAAAGCATGTGTGGAAAGAAAGGTAAACATAGGCTTTGAAAATTTTTCTTTGGGAGCCGTGACTACAAAAACCTTGATTGAACTATTTTCTAAACTGGTTTAATTCCCATTGGCATATGTTATATTATTGGAATACATTACAGTACATTATTGGCATTTGCCAGACACTCTTATCCAGAGTGACGTACAGTGGATTAGACTAAGCAGGAGACAATCCTCCCCTGGAGCAATGTGGGGTTAAGGGCCTTGCTCAAGGGCCCAACGGCTGTGCAGATCTTATTGTGGCTACACCGGGATTAGAACCACCAACCTTGCGGGTCCCAGTCATGTACCTTAACCATTACGCTACAATACCTTTATCCCCTGATCCAAGAGGAGCAAAAATCAGTTTTGTGTCCTGTGCGCACTGTACCAATTACTGTAAATACTACTGAATAATAATATTTAATAGTAGTAAATACTATGTTCTATTTTACTTTGCCTATTATGTGTAAATCCAAGTATGTTATTTGCCAGGCTTTGGTTTGTAAAAATTGGACTTTGTAATTCATTAACCATTTTTTCCTTTTCAATTGTAGCGGTAAATCAACAGCAGGTCTTAAGGAGATACAAAAGAGTCCTACAACAATTGCAAAGAGGGAAAAATATGAGTTCAACCTACAAGTCCGTGGGGGTGGACAGAAACACAGTGGTGGCCAGTGCTGTAATCACAGAGCTTGCCATTGTGTCGCCAGTGAAATATAGAGAGCTTCTTCATACTTCATTCAAGAGAACAGAAGCTGCAGATGTTTGCCATGAAATGTTCCGATACAATTAATGATGACCCTGCACTGTTAGCAGAGGTGAAAAAAAAAAAGGAAAAAGGAAAACTTCTCCCCATCATGAAGAGGAAGTAAAAAGGAAAGACATGTTGGGGAATGTTGTTGATATGTCCTGTAAAAGGAACTGTCATGTTTATATATTTTATCTTGTTTATCCTGCACTTAGCTAGGATGGGGGTGATATTTGTAATAGTTCAGGGGTTGAGGACCCCATATAATTTTGTTTTAGAAAAAAAAGTCCCCCAGAAATATTATGTATAAAGTTTTTTTTTTTTTTTTTTGTTAATGTGGTGAAATTGGCAGTTTTTAGTTTGAGGAAATGTCGTGCCAATATTTTTGTGGTAAAATTTGCTCATTAAATCTGACGTCACCTTTTGATATCTTTGCTTGCTCCTTTGGTCCAATTGTGACACAAAGGATGATTCGATCCCAAAGCTGTCTGTTAGACTGGAATTTATAAAAACAAGTGAGAAACTTGTAGACCACACATAAAGTTTAATATACATTTGTACATGGAAAGCAGTTCCCACTTTAGATTAGGGGCTGCAGAAAGCTTTGTAAATGGTTAGTAAATTATTTCTTAATACATTTACAGATCATGTGTAACAGGTGAGAAACTGAAAAGGGTAGACCATGCATAACAAAGTTGAATACACATTTTTAGGCCAATTCTTTTTGTTTTCTTAAAAACCTTTACAAATATTTACACAAGCATGCATTTATGTGTCAAATTGTAGATTGAAAACTTAATTTACAAACAGGTTTTGAACCAAACACATGCCACATCACCTAAGTTAGCCAGGAAATGAGGGAACCACCTAGTCATTGCAATGAGTGTCAGTGTCATGGTTTAATGTCTCATTTGAAAGATGGCCTCCCAAACATCACAGCGTCGGGGCCTATTTGACCAGAGGGAGGAATGCCACCTACTTCCAGCAGAAACTTCTCTAGATGTCTTCCATCCATATTATGAACCAAGCCCATACCTGCTGAGCTTCTACCATTTGGCAGGAGCAAGGTGCATGATGGCTTCCCTGCTGGCCACACCACCATTTTCAAATATGTTCCAAAGATCAGCGACAGATTATTTGTGAATGTTCAGTTAACATGATGACTAATTGTTTACAAATCATTTACATACATTTTATTCATGATTAGTTCATTAGTTAGTTCATGACTTAGAACATATTATCTATATATGAACATCTGATTTATTAATTATTTACAAATGTATTTCAATAATTTGTTAATGATTAGTTCATCATGAACTAGTAACTTATAAATGACTTATAAGGGATCCTTATTGTTATTATTACCCAAAATACAGATAAATGTTAGTGGTTCAGAGTACTGAAAAGTGTATATAAGTCTCAAGTTGCCTGATTCAAATCAGAAAGCTTATTTCTTTGAAAATAAATACGAAAGTTAAACTCAAGTATAGCTATTGTTGTTTTATTGTCAGATAATATGAAATCGGGGGAAGGTGTGCACCTGTGCAAATCGGGGGAAGGTGTGCACCTGTGCAAATTGGCAGCCTCTACTAGTGAAAATTTGGAAACACTCAGAATGTTTACAATTCATTATTTTATTTAGTAGATGCTTTCATCCAAAGCGACGTGAAATTTTTTTACAATGCATATCGAGGCCAGAGAACAAACAACCAAACATGTCAGAAAGAGTACAATGCCTATAGGATTGGTTGTAAGGCTGTGAACATCCAGTACACAAGGTTTTCAGCTTCAGGAAGCTGATAAATGTGTGCCGTGCGTCTTTCTCGTCCAGCT
This sequence comes from Conger conger, assembly GCF_963514075.1. NCBI lineage: Eukaryota > Metazoa > Chordata > Actinopteri > Anguilliformes > Congridae > Conger > Conger conger. The sequence goes on along the minus strand of NC_083768.1, from coordinate 40,087,892 downwards.
GTCACTCTGCTGCTGCTGATGGCCAAACAGCATGAGTTCTGTAGATTTGTTTTCTTCTATTTCTTCCATTTTTTCAGTTAATCTTTTCTGTTTTTGGGTTAGTTTTAGTTTGTTGTGTTTTAGTTGTTTATTGGCCGGTTTGGGAATCATTCAGGTCATTCTTCTTTTCTTTCCTGTCGTTGTTAAACAGAGTATTCCCTAATAATGGTATATAGTAGCGATTAAAAAATAAATAAATGTTTTGTGGCATTTCTTATGCTGCATTCTCTGCTCCTAGCAGTTATTAGCTGGTTCTGTTTTGCTGATCACACTGATTTAAGATGTGCAAAGCAATGAGAAGGCCAGTGATTATCTCCCATAACACAGACCATTTGGAAAATTTAGGAACAAATAATGCTTTTAATTATAACAAGCAAAATGTTTTTCACTTGCGCTCTTGGCGTCTTTACCTTTGGCAGCCATTTACGTTTGCAGTGTTCTTTGGTTCCAGACAGTCTGTGACTGCTCATGTTTGCATTGTAAAGGTTTAAATTTGTCGGTGGAACTTGAAAACAGTCACCTTTTCAATATGGAAGCCATTTTGTTCTACAGTTCAAATGACAAAGGAGCACATTGAATAGTGAAAACTGAACATGTTTCATTAATGTGCTTAGTTTTTGCCATTGCATGTGGTCTTGTGTGAATTGATATGGTTGTTTGACTAGTAAAAAAGCGCACAAATTAATAATGTGCTCTCTTAAATTGTGGCAAGATATTGGTGCCATATGTTGAACACATTTCACTTCCAGCTTATTAAACGTAACAATACCAAATGAAAAACGAATGTGAAGCATGCTGCTTGGGACCCCGGAGCTGACGAACAGCAGCCCTGGCAGTTCAGAAGCCCAAATACGCCTGTGCGTGCCCCTGTTCCCCTCCTCCGACGGCGCTCCCCTCCTGCCGTGGCCCCTGGAGTAAATAAGCGCCCGGCTGAGACGCACGAGAGCACCTGTCAGGGAGTAAATGCGCAGCGGACGCGGTGCTGAGAGCCGTGTGCGCAGCAGGAGAGCGTCAGGAAGATTTACGACTCGTTTAATCTCCCGAGTGCTACCACAGCCTCAGACTCAAAACGCTTGTGACTGCCTTCCAGTCGAGGAATACTCCCCCCAGTGATCAGAGGGACAGCCGGCCAGTTTACTCGGCTGCTGTCTGGCTTAAAGCGTGACACTAGTTTATTCAAAGGCGCAGACTCCATTATTTGTTTGTCCTTACCTTTTAGTAAACTCCATGTCATTTCCCTTTCTTTGGTGATCTGACCAAAACTGTATGTGGTGTTGGGGAAGACCCTTCCGTTCGTCAAACTTTTTTTTTTTCTTTATTCCGTTCCCAAAGTGGGCCATTCGTTGTATGTGGAAAATTAGTATTCTGTTTGATTTAGTTTGTTAGAAGACATAGTTTGACATTTAATAATGTTTTCATTAGATGTTTTACTGTCAATATTAGCAGACACAATACACTATTTAATGTGGATGTCCACTGTACACTGACAGGAGAGGCAAGAATGACAAACCCATTTTGATTTAATCTACAGTACTGTGCAAAAGTCTTAGGCACCTGCATAACATTATATACAGATAAGATTCTTTCAAAAATAATTCATAAAGGTCTTAACTAAACGTACCATACATTTCACATTAGATTTGAGTAATTTGGCAGAATAGTTCAAAATTGAATCAAATCAATGTTTTTTGTGACCACCCTTCAGCGTTAAAACTGCTTCACTTCTGTGAGATAGCCAATGCTGTCCTGCAGTTCTATAAGACAATCAGCAGGGAGGTTGTTCCAAGCATGTTGGAGAACTTGCCACAGTTCTTCTGCAGACTTTGGTTGGCTCCTTGCTTCTGATCTCAGAGAGTCTTGATCAAGTTTTTATGAAAAAAGTAGTCAATTTCGTACAGTAATATGTTACTTTTTAAAATTAAATTCACAAATGTATCTGTAAAATTAAATCTTTTGGAAAATGAATATTTGGAAATCTCAAATGTGTTCTTTTATACTTAAAAAAACAAACATATATATAATAAAGTTGAGGGTGCCTAAGACGTCTGCACAGTACTGTACATCACTTGTGATTTATTTAGCAAAGTTAAAAAGTAATTTTGATTGAATCCTGTTTTGATCAAACCTGTTTACTATGTGAAATTGGAACAGGGCTTGGCTTGGCTTGGCTTAGGTTCTGGATGGTTTTTATTTGGAATTTCTATGGGCCCTTAAACCTGACATATTTTTTTTCAGGTTAACAGATAAGGTGCTGTTAACTTGTAAGATCATTAAGCATCTGTTCCATGAATGCTGTTTTTATGTTGCATGCCTGGTCAGGTCTTACTTCAAACAGCCATTTTTTCCATCTCCTGCTACACAGCCATAGTCATAAAAATGGAATAAAATCAAGGGGTATTAATCACTCTCTGACATCACTCGTTTCATATTTGATACCTGGTTATCAATGTTGGTAGGACTCACTCACAGAGTCAGATGCGGGTAGGTCAGACAGATCATGCAATAACAGGGGTCATCCAGTGACACCAGCATCCCTGGAGTGGGAGCAGCCAGTGACACCAGCATCCCTGGAGCCAGTGACGGAACAGGCACTGTCACCGCACACATGGATGAAGATGTGTTAATGAACAGAAATGTGCAGAAGTTAATGCAACTCAGCCATTGACGTGTAACATGATGCTGGAGCCAATAAGTTTAGCCTATAGCTAAATTTTATATATGGATGGAAATCCAATAAAGAAACAAGACTGACATTTACAATACATAAAGTAGATTTCTATATATGTATTTGCAGAATTGCTTAGTGGAAATTTAACTGTCTGTACTGTAACTTCACATGTAGACTACCCTCACTCTCTAACAATTTAAGACCTTATGGAAATTCTCAGAATCCTATGTTTGGCTGAATGTGTTTCTTCCTTTCTCGTACAGCTATCTGTATGTATAACGACATTTCATGTGTTTTTAAATTAAATTAAAATAATTGACAAGCTAAAGTAAATGCGAGTTTGGCAAAAAGTTAACATTTCTATACAAATTTTAGTAGCCATAAAATTCAGTGCTTTGGGGAAAAAACACTGGGGACAATGTTTTTAAAAGACTCTCAGTATAAATCACATATGGTAATCTTATGGTCTTGTAATATCATAAGGTTTCATATAATCTAACATCCATGTAGACATGTCCATATTGGTAGACGCTGTGGCACTCTGATGAAATTAAGTTTGTTGAGCCCAGACACAGGTGTGTTTGTTTATGAACTAAAGGACCAAAGAGTGGGTACTAATGATTCGGTGCATTGAGCACGCTGAAAAAAGAAAAACTAGTTTCTTTCCTTAAGTATGGACCAGAGTGGTTTCGGTATGTCCCAGAGGGAAATGGCATTGCTGCAGATACAAATGTGGCAATTTCAAATACACATTTGCAGAAAAGTCAGGAAGTAAGCGATCGATTCAGGCTTTGACAGCCCTGCCTCACCCCGGAAAAGTCATTCCTCTGCGTGCTTTGCATGGAAATGCGGACTTGTGCTACGGAGCTGTACGCACCTGCAGAAACACGAACAGCCTGGCTGGCCTCCTGTGAATCTCTTTAATTCCAGTCTTTGCAAGATAGAGTAAACAAGACGCTGCACCTGTCTCCATGAAGGCAAACATACCTGCAGATCCTAACCACGCCTAACCACACCATGCATTCCAGCAAGTAGAGAAATTCAGCCAGTTAGACCTAGATGGTAACACATTTGAATTATGAAATGTGAAACTCAGACATCTCATGCAATTTATCTTTGCTATATGTTAATTTTTGCTATGAATGTATAAACATAATGTAAGCAGGACATGTTTTTTAAAGTTTTGTGGAGAATCCGTGTAAGAATGGCAGTTATGGTTCTTTATAGAGCTGAGTGGATTACATCAAAGAATGGTGTTCAGACTGATACTACTGAAGCCACACAGCTTCAGCAGTGGGGAGACATGGCGGTTTAGAGGGTGAACCAAAGCCGGCTAATTTTTCCTGGCTAAGTAGGTGCTCCCTGATAAAGAAATGCAGAATTACAAGTACCCAAAGTTAACATTTGAACCATCCATTCACACAGGACTGAATTATGCCAATATGGTATGGTTTCATGCCAAAATGCCCCTTCTCTCACAGAAGTGAAATGCAATTTGTGTGAAAAATGGCAATAAAAGTTAGATGTTAAATGTTTGGATACTTGAAAACGTTTAGAGGAAAAACTGGAACACACGCACAGCATACAGATTAAACAATTGTGTCCATCTGGGTGCTCTAAGACTACTTTGAATTCCAAGATTATGCTGTTATGTTCATGGAGTACTCCACTGAGGGTACTTACAGACCATATTTTTTATATTCTTAATTAATTTCGCCAGTTTTTAGCCGACCAACTGGCAGCATTCCATGTACTATAAAATATTTGAAATGGGGAAAATGGCATGACATCATATTCTACCGAATACAAAAAATGTTCACCATAGCAGACATGTCCAGACACCATGAAATTAAATCATGTGTCACGTTTCATGCTTGTCATGTCATGTTTTATGTTTAGTTATTGTCTTGGTTATCTTATTGTCATGTCACGTATTATGTTAGTCTTGTCATGTCACGTAATATAGTTTATTGTCATAGTTTTGCTAACTTGTTATGTCACAATTTATGTTTCACGTTATGTTGTACTGTTCATTGATTAGCATACACTTTTTCATGTCATTCTGCAAACCTTGCATTCCTGCTTTCCCTCTCTCCCTTTCTGTCACTCACACCCTAATTGTTTCAATTTCCCTTGTCTTCTTACTAATCTACTAACTTTAGATCAGGATTGGGTAATACTAACATTCTAACCATGTGTTCATGTTACCTTACTTTTCTTGTGCATGTAATTTACTAATTTACTAACACTAGGGCAGGATAGGTTTATTACTAACGATTACTAATTTCCTCGTTAACTTGTCAATCCTCCTGATTTCCATTCTCATGCTGCTCTCAAGCTAATTGTCTACACCTGTCTACACCTGCTCAGTTTCATGTCATGTCTTTGCAAAATTGTTGCCTCCTGTTCGTCAGTGCACCTCTTTAGCGTTTTTGTCAAACCTGCCTACTGTCCGCCTGTACTTCTGCCCCGCTGACAGCTTTGCCGGCTACTGGACCTTTTGCATGGTGTACCGATTACGAGACTGCCTTCTCCCTCGGTACTGTACTTTGGTTTTGGCTGGATTTTACATGTATGAACATTGCTTGTTTTTTTTTTACTACGCTCACTGGACATTCCCTGAATAAAGCCCTGACGGGACTTTATTACACCCCTGTTTCTGAGTCGTGCATTTTGGGTCCAACCCCCCACGCACCCGTCTCATCATGTCTGTCATATGGCTGCTGCAACCACACTCTGGTGAATTATTGTAAGGTCAATTGTGATTATATTAAATAATCTCACAGATTAACCTGGTTATCCAGTGGTGTGGTAAATATAGGACACAAGTGTGTTTGTGCCAAATGTAACAAATGGGATGATTTGATTATGGTGAGATCACAGAACACCATTGATGAATGAAGTGTCAAATGAACAACACAAAATGTACTTCTCCGAATGACTGCTTGGGTGGCTAACTGTCATCATTGTGTCTGCCTAGTATTTAAAACCACACAGACTCTATAAAGTGCATTCCAGTAGAGTAGGCGTTAGTGTGCCGTGTGTGAACCACTCAGAAAATATAATATCCCCAGATAAATCCTGAAATTAGTATTCCTTACTTAGATGAGGCTTAAAATAAACACGCATCTTGTGAACATTTTTCCCCACTCAAGAAAACAGTTTATCTTGAAGTTAAATATTCTTCAAAATGATTTGGGTTTAATCACATATTTAATACAATAGTTGTTGCTGTGACTAAAAATGTTTTATTTTTCTTTCTTCCTTTTCTTTTTTGAGATGTGCCTGGTGTTTCAGTACCTTTCCTTCCACTCCCTGTGATTATGTAAAAAAAAAAAAAAAGGAAAATAATGAATAAATGAATAAATAAAAGAAAATGCAGCTGGTTAGGACTATAGTTTTTCAATAATCCGTCCCTGGATGGCCTCGTCGTGCCATTTCCTGCAGTAAACACAGAGCATTAATGTGACAGAATGCTTTTCCGACATCGGCGGACGCCTCTGCTGAAAGAAAAAAAAAATGTTTGATTAGATCCAGCTGGAGAGATGAGTAATTAACACAAACACATTTGCATTTTATGCTTTCCTATCAATTATTGATGTGCGGTGCTTTCCGGAAGCTCGGCACAGCAAACAGACAGACATCCCAGGGCCAGCATGAGCATAGCCCTGCACACACCTCAACCAACTTCCTGTTAGTTTCACCCTCATTTTAAATATAAAAAATACATCTGACTGTACTGCATAAGTACTATTAACACTTCATACTTCCGAAAGCAGGGACAATGCACTGCTTTAGTTTAATCTAGTGACTCAAGCAGGGAAGCTATCAATGGGACATTCAGCTTCAACCTCGAGGTGGCTGTGTTCTTATCTTTGAGTAATGTTTTTTAAGCAAGCTCTGCATTATTTATGTTTTTCATTAATTTAGGTGACCACTATGCAATGATGATATGTGAGCATGATCAAAGTAAACACTTTCTAAAAACCACTGTAGGAAGCGCCTTTCTTTTGCACTTGCAGTGCTTATTAATAAGGCCAGTATCGTCACATTCATAATGTGCACTGCTCTTTTCTATCTGTGTATTCTGCATAAATAATACCTCAGTGAGCAGAACAGATGACCACGCTCATAGGTACTGTATTCATTAACATTCATGAGACAAACCCAACGGCATCCATAGTAATTCATCAGCAGCCATTATCGCTTATGACTGAAATAATTAACTTTAGTCCATAATGTATCTTTATGACGCTGCGCATGCTCAATGGCCAGAATCAATAACCAGAATTAATCACAATTAAATACATGTTTGTTTCCAGTTTGGTGCATTGAGCAAACAAAGCAAACTCATCAAGGAAGAACGGGGCACTTATATTTATTTGTGCAGTACGTTGAAGTTAACCGTTTATGGTGTCCAATCACAAACATGTGTTTAGAATGAGAAGCTTGACAAAAGCTGCCACATAAACTCAAAAAGTGCAGCACCAAGGAAGAGAAAACAATGCACTGGGTGAAAATGTCTCTGTGTGAAAAAGGATAAAAAGACTTTTTTTTATTTCAAGAGGCACCTGAATTTGTCAAGAAATATTGCGTCTTATTTGCCTACCTGCCATAACACTGAGCATCTGCCATCCCTATATCCAAACAGCACTTCTTTCCGTTGTTTGATTAATTTGATTAGAATATTCACTAGAATGTTCTTCACTGAATATACCAATGCTGTTGTAATGATCGTCACTGATAAGTAAAACCAATGGACTTCTAGAACACTGAATTTTGAAAACCTTCCCTTCAAAAGGTTAAGAACAAATATTGATTCAATCCAGGATCTAATATGGACCTTCATTGACCGACATTATTTATTTTTTACTATAGCTTACGAAGATGGGAGTTTAACCTGCTCCCTAAAGGTAAAACCATCAGTTCCTTAACCAATGCATTACATTGCAGCCCAGAAAAGCACTCAGGCAGCTTGTGAAGTGTAAAAAAACAGCCACCACCACTAAAACACACATCAAGATGTCATTTTGAAGCTCATTTTAGTAAAAAGGACACCGTGCCTCCCATATCATTTTATTGCACTCACTCCAACACTTTATTGGAATATTTACACCCAGGGAACTGTTTTTCAATTACCTGAATGATATATTGAGTGGAACAGGGTAACAGGGATATAAAGCACAAAATTATTGGTTACAATCCGGGAGGGTGGCCAACGGATCCATCAAACGCAATTATGCAGAAACAAGAAAATAATTTTCCCATTGTACCCGCATGCCGCTCATCTCTTTTGACATCTCCTACCCCCAGCCTCCAGATTAATGCCATTGCACGCAAAAGCATCTGGGTGTGAATGTTCAGAAAAAATACTGAAAATGCTACTGCTTGAAAATAAGCTGTTTTTTATTTGTAGGCTGCCATTGGTGTCCTCTTTTTTCGTATGTGTGTTTGTTGATGGTTTCTGCGCTGGACTAATTTGACAGATATCTGTGTTGAACGATGAGAAAGCAAATCTGAAGAGACTAATAAGGATTCATTACCAAGCATATCTGAGATCCTGTAAACCAGGGCTCCCCAACCCGCTTCCTGGGGATCAACCCGCTCCCAAACCCTAACAGCCCTGACAAAACTTAGCAAAATATTTATTTTTAAAACCTGACTGACATAGTATGGTTTGCTGCTACGGCATCTGAGAAGGCGTTCTCCAGGCTTTGAAGCATAGGCCTACGTCATTACTGTTTTGGGCTACACCCTCAATACACCCACCAAACGGGAGCAAACATACCTCAAAGCCTGTTGTAAAACATTGCACATCGTTAGGAGAAAACATATTGTTCAACAATAGTAGTAAAATGTAGCAAACGTTTTCAGATTGAACATGCCCCAGGTATGGCAAATTAGGGTTGCACGGACAACCTAGAGTATGGGACTGTAGACCTCCAGCAACAGGGTTGGGCAGTCCTGCCCTTTCAGTGGAACATGCGTCTGATTTATGACTCCAGAGGGAGTCCTCTCTTTAGACCATTAGAGTACTCTTTAGACCATCTGACCAAAGATGCTATGCACTCCAGTCATGGATGTACATATTTGTTTACATCCATAGAGAAACCTATCTTATCTCAGGGTACATGATGGAAGTTCTGGTGTCGTATGACAAAAGTTTACATTTTTTGATTCTGTGAAGCTCATATGATGTTGTAGTTCTCCCATGAAGTGGGCTGTGCCACATTTCTGTTTCCTCCATTCATAACCGTTATTTCCAGTAAACTTTTCTGGATGCAGAATCTCTCCTCTCTCAGGACCTCTAACCATCTGGCCAGACACCCGGTAGTCCATCAATAAGGGCATGGGGAAACAGAAGTAAGACAGATGAGAGGCTCACACACACACACACACACACACACACACACACAGTACATACACTCACACACACACAGATGGGAACAAATACATCGCCTTGTTCACAAGAGGTTTTCTAGAGTCACAGACTGCTCAGAATCCCGACAGGTTTTTTCCACGCATTAATAACTCTCCACACAAAGAGATTGTGTTCGGTTGTCGACTTGAAGGAATTTAATTTGAAGCAATTTCCACCTGTGCCCTAGTGTTTCTGTTGACAGAATGTTGTTGTCACATCGGTGAAAGTAACCGCTGATAAACAGCAATATTGGCCATATATATCAGGATCCTGAGGAGCTAATAAAGTGTGGGCGGCAACGCGACACCAATTACAAAGAGATTATCCGGTGCAGCGTTCTCCGCACCGCCCGCAACCAAAATACACCTGCCGTTTGGAAATGACGATAAATGCAGTCAATTATCGCAGCTTGATCTCCGGAGGCAATAACCAGTGATTCACTTACTGCCACAGACAATGACGATTTACCAGATGCTCTGGTGTGCATTGCGCAGTTTGGAAAAATTTATAGGAAAAGGATCTCGTTCGAAATCCGTACATGCCGAATTTTTAGAAGGAGAAAAAAGTGCACAACGTGTTGTGTGAAATGTGCTGTGTTTTTGATCAGACTGCTGAAGGGTTTGTTACTTTAAAGTAAGTGTAAATTAAAATAAAATTAAAATGTTAATTATAGTGTAAATCTCTGAACTACATGCCCTGTTAAGAGTTGTTTCATAAGGTATTCACTAAATGAATGAAAACAAGTGGTTTCTTTATTGGATAATACCACAGGATATTCAGAAGAGCCAAATTTCTCCCAGCGTGAGGTGCTGAAATGAGGAGGTTCATGAGGAAGTTCCGATAACATGCGTTTATAAAATGGAGTCTTTGCCCTTTTAGGTCAAAACTCCTGGGGGGCTGAAGAGCCTGCTGATTTTTGTTTTTATTTTAAAATCAACAGAAAATGCAGATCAGAGAAACAAGACATGCAATGGTGTAATTAACTGCTTTATTCCATCAATTCAGCACTCGGTAACAATGAACACTAGTTCACTCCAACTCATCATGACCAGGGTTGGGGATGGCCATTTTGTGTATGGCCTTTTTCCTTTGTAAAACATATTGTCATCTCCTGACGGAGAAAGCCACCCAGCTCCTAGTCCAGGCGCTCGTCATTTCCCGCCTGGATTACTGCAACTCCCTCCTAGCCGGTCTCCCAGCGTGTGCCATCAAGCCCCTCCAGCTGGTCCAGAATGCTGCAGCCCGCCTGATCACCAGCCCAGGTCAGCTCATGTCACCCCGCTTCTTATTGGCCTCCACTGGCTTCCTATTACCGCACGCATCCGTTTCAAAGGCCCTAGTGTTGGCATTTCAGGCTGCCCCACCTTACATACAATCCTTGATCACTCCCTACTCCCCAGCTAGACCACTCCGGTCTGCCAGCTCTGGTCGCCTTATGGTTCCTTCTCTACGTGCACCTGGCGGTCGAGCTGCACGTTCACGCCTGTTTTCCGTTCTGGTTCCTCAGTGGTGGAATGACTTGCCTACCACTGTCAGGACAGCAGAATCCCTCCCCCTATTTCGACGCAGACTCAAAACCCACCTTTTCAAACTCTATCTTAGCCCTCCCTCCTGATTTCCCCCGCCCCTCCTTTCTGTTATCCCTATCCTTGTCTAACCCCCCCCAAAAAAAAAAAAAAAAAAAAAATGCACTTATGATGACGACTATGTTTAGAACAGCATTCTTTGTGTATTTTCCTAGTTCTAGATGTGATGCTTTGACCTATGGTAGAACCTATGCACTTGTAAGTCGCTTTGGATTAAAAGCGTCTGCCAAATGACAAAAATGTAAATGTAAATGTAAAACACCTCATTGATCATACTCTTTCTCTACACCAGGGGCAAACAACTCCAGACCTGGAGTCCTACTCGACACTCTCCCACCACTGCTCTATACCCCCACCCCTGCTCTATACCCTAACCCCTGCTCTATACCCCAACCCTTGCTCTATACCCCAACCCCTGCTCTATATCCCAACCCCTGCTCTATACCCCCACTCCTGCCAAACAGCCCAGCCCCTGGTTTATACCCCCACCCCTGCTCTGTTCCCCTCCCCTTCCATGATCAGAGTCACTGTAAACAGAGCGTCAGAGTGAGCAGAATGTCACAGTGAACATTCTTACAGTGAGCAGAGAGTCAGAGTGAGCAGAATGTCACAGTTAGCAGAGAGTCATAGTGAGCAGAGCATCACATTGAGAGTCACAGTGAGCAGAGTGTAACAGTAAGAGTTACAATGAGCAGAGAGTCACAGTAAGCAGAGCATCACACTGAGAGTCACAGTGAGCAGAAAGTCACACTGAGAGTCACAGTGAGCAGAGCGTAAAAGTAAGAGTTACAGTGAGCAGAACCTTACGGTGAGAGTCACAGTGAGTAGAGCGTAAAAGTAAGAGTTACAGTGAGCAGAACCTTACGGTGAGAGTCACAGTGAGCAGATAGTCACAGTGAGCAGAGCATCATAGAACTGTTCCCATGGGGCCAAGCAGCAGCATCACAGGTCTCCTGTAGAGGGGGGGCATGTTTGGCAAGCGCTGCAAAGGCAATTAATGATGAAGCCTTTGTCTGTGGGGGTGTGGACAGAGCCAGGACAGGAGGGGGGGGATTCACTCTCCACTCACACAGCCGCACTGGGGGTTCGTACCGCAATCCGGCACCCACTTATCTCCCCTACACAGGTGCAAACCTGTCCCTGCCACTCAAAGCCCCATGCATGACCATGATAATATAAACCCTGCCACCATCTACAAGCAGGGGAAGTCAGGGGAAAAAATTCTCTTCGGCAATCAAGTGGTCAGCTTTTCAATTTGGAGCTAAATTAGCCCTTTCTGATCGGCTGGGGGAATCTAAGCCCTCTTTATCCGTCGTCACAGGCTAGGATTTTATTATTAACCAGAGAGTCCCATTCTCTGTCCACCCTAATTCCCTCTGTGGAGGAGCGTGGGGTGGGATGAATTAATTTGTTGGAGGTTAGATTCAAAAAGGGGGGGGGGAATTGCTACTGAGGCTGATGATTGCAGAACGGTGGATTTCAGTCTCACCAGGTCATTTGAGAATAATAAAAAATGTAAACAAATTAAATAAAATTTGGGGAAAAGTGAATTGGTTTCATCTTCAATTTTTGCATTTGCCCCTTGTGCGTATGAATGCTTCCATCAGGGAGCTTGTTTTGTTTGTGCTCCTCATCCAGGTGGCCAGGGGTTGGTCTGCCTTACTGATAATAAATGACCTTCATTAATAGTTTGTTCTCCAAACAGTGGTCAGCAGTTACCGCATATCATTTAAAATGACAGTAAATATCCCTCTTGGTTTAGAACTGCTGCACAATTTCCTGGATCGATACCTGCAGATGAAGGCAATTTTGCAGATTCGCCCTTTTTTAAAGCATCATATTTCAATGCTGAGAGTTCATTAGAATGCAGTCGAGGACAATCTGTCCAATCTATTATCTATTACAATGGAGGGGATCCCCTAATCTATTATCTATTTGTGTTCAGTGGAGGATCTAGCAAATATATTATCTATTATTATGCAGTGGAGTGGGATCGATTGGACCTATTATCTATCAGTATGCAGTGGAGCAGGTTCCTTTGGATCTATTATATATCAATATGTAGTGGAGCAGGATCTATTGGATCTAATATCCATTTGTATGAATTGAAGTTGGATCTACTGTATTAGATCTACATTAAAATGCAACAGAGTGATAATTTTGGAATTGTGTAGGTGATGCAAATCTTTGGGTTGCCTTTAACTAAGGGCTTGTTTCTTTGTCAATTATTTTGTCAGTATATCAGTCTAAACTTGACTAGTGGTTACATTTCCTTAAAATGCATGTTCTGTTCTTCCAAAAGGGCAAGAGGCTAATCTCTGTCCTCCTCCTGACATCTTGCAATAATTAATTTACAAGGCAGGCCATTGTTAATAGAATAAATTAATGGCAGCAGAATCGACCTGCTGTGTTCTACTGCTGAAGAGAAACATACTGTGACTCACCATTCAACAGCCTATATCTTTGATCTGGAACTTTCTGCAGCACCATCTAACAAAACAAAGGCAAAAGCAGGTGAATTCTCCAGGGAGCCAGAATCAAGATGTGATTTAATTTGTTATAAAAGGATGCTCAATTCTACTTTAATAGCATACATATACACGCAGTGAGCAGTTTATTAGGTATTTATTAGGCTTTTCAGACTTCTGCTACTGTAACTTATCCAATTAGAGTTATGATGCGTTGTGTGTTCAGAGATGCTCTTCTGCATATTTTTAACGCATTATTTGTGTTACTGTCACCATCCTGTCAGCTTGGACCAGCCTGGCCATTCTCCTCTGACGTCTCTCATTAACAAAGCGTTTCTGTCTGCAGAATTGCTGCTCACTGGATTTTTCACTGGATCACCCTGTCTGCAATCTTTCCACAGTCAAAGTCACTTAGATCACCTTTTTTCCACATTCTGATGGTTGATATGATCATTATCTGAAGCTCCAGACCCGTATGGTTGTATGTATTGCATTGCTTCCATACAATTGGCTGATTAGATAATTGGATGAATCAGTAGGTGTAATAAAGTAGGTGTAATAACGTGCTCACTGAGTGTATATATATATATATATATATATATATATATATATTACTGTGGGGCTAAAAGTCAAACATTTCTGTGTGCACACTTTGAACACTCTTCTTTTCATGCCAGCTGTTATACCCTTTGCGTCAAACGCTTAATCATATTTCACTGGCCCTCCAGTAAAACATGTCGGCTCTGATAATTAAAACAAAACAGGGAGAATTTAGAGCATATATCTGGATACATGCAACATAATTATTACAGATATGAATCTGCAGGTAACCGGGTTCAATAAATAATTAATTCCCACTGCCTTTCTTGATAATTGAATTCCATGGCAGGGTCTTACTGTGTCACAAGTGTGGATTGTGAGCCTCTGGGCACTGCGGGACAGGAGAGTGGACTGACTGGAATGAATTTGGCTGATTTTCTCAGAACCAGAACATGACCTTTTCCCGCCTCAGACTTGGGGAAAACCACTGGCTTCAGGAAAAAGCAGCCACCAAGTTCATGAATTTTAAAAAATGATTATCATGGTCTGGGTAGCCACAGCCACCCATATCTAGACTTGTGCTTGAACGGTAGAGACCAATGAATTGTAGAACAAATTAGTTTGCCCTACACAAATGGTTCAAGGCGAAACATTGGTGTAAACAAACTCTTGGGTTTTGCTGTGTGGAGATCAATGGGCTGGTCTGGAATCGCAGCGGTGTTTTCCTCTGGCTCTACCCTCCTCTGACACATTCCTCAGAACCGCCAGACCAAACAGCCAAACAGCCCCGCAGCCAGTCGATCAAGCCATCGATAAAATAATCAGTGCTTATTCTCTACAACACGTGGAAGGCACACAGAGATTGGATCAGAGATCTGGAGGGAATCGGCAATCAAGAGAACTTCAACCGAGACCGCAGAATAGGCTACGCCCCCAGCCAGGACCGGGGAGGCCGGGGTGGACCACTGCCCTTGTTTGCACCTGAGAACGTTCCGGCCTGTTGCTCCAGAGCGGCTCATTATCAGGAAAAGCATCCAGAGCCCAAAAACCTTAAATGCCATAAATCATCAGGGGTGGCTCTGCTCTCTGTGCCTGCACCTCAGCGTAATTAAGCACTGTGTGATCCAGACGGGGCACATTTAATGTCATCTGAATGCCGGAGGAAAGGTCAGCTTTACCCTGGGCTGCAGTGTAGCCTATCCACCGCTCCCAAAAGACCCCACATGCTGGATGTCCAGTTGCCCTGCCCGAAACATCACGCACTGTTTGCCAATGAATGAAAATGTCTGTGGCATGGATTCAATAAACTTTTAACCTAATTCAATTGATAATTTGTGTGTGCGTAAAAGAAAATATAGATTAGACTTGCATTCCTTTGCAAATCAGATTGAATTCCGACCCCAGTTTGAGGAGGTAAATTTGGTGACAGCTCATGAAATTGTTCTTGTGAAGAGAAAAAACGAATTGCAAGTCAAAGATAAGGACAAATATTTATTGAACAGAAGCCTTTGTGTCTTCACTATGTGATAACCTGCTAGGTAAAGGAGGAAAGCTTTCGGGCATTCACAGCAGTGGAGGACTATTTGAGGCAGGAGTCTTGTGAGTAACGGGGGTTCGGGGGATATAATCACCTGGCAGTTCAAACATGAGCATCCCGTGGCATTTGTTCCCCTTTCTATCGCTATATCTACCGTCCTCATCTTCACAAATTATAATCATGGAGAGAAGATTTAATTAGTTAATGCAACCCAATCTCTTTGTTATAAATAATGAATGTGACTAAATGAAGGTTCACAGAGGCAACAATAATGCAGATGCAATCAAGTAAAAAGGAAACAGCCCCAGACGTATGATCCTCACGTAAGCTAACACACTTGTTTATCGCACAAAAACCATTAAATGCAAGTTCAGGACAGCTAAACTACTAAGATCCCATTGTCATTATCAGCCACACTAACCAGGAGGCTAATACAAAAAACCCACCCAATGAGAGGTTCCCAGTTTTACTATTTCTAGCTGTATCAGTATCACAAATACAGTACAAAGACTTGTATTCTTCTGATACAGCTATTTTCTGTATAACACTTCAATAGTGTCTGCAGTGGGGAATATCACACATCCTTGCTAAAATGGCTGAGTCAGGGTCCCCCATAGAGAGGCGAGACCATTCACCTCCAACTGGCCATTTCCCGAGTTGTGTACGACCAGACTGTCAACACCGTCTTTAGTGATATTCTCAGAGCAGACAGACTGAATTCTCTGTGTTTGTCCCTCCCTTGCGAATTGTAGCAAACCTGAAATCTCTCGAATGTTTCCGTGAAGTCGTTCTTCATAATCCTGCATTTAACTCCACAGAGAAGGGCTAAATATCCTAACACCACTGATAACCTAGAGTGATAACCCAGTGAGATCCAGTCACACCACTCATAACAGTTTGATAAACGTATGGCGAAGTCCCTTCCACAAGGGGGTGAACAGAATTGAAGGGGTGTTGTGGGGATTATTTCCAAGTTTTGGGGGCAAGTGTTGTGTCAATCTTTCTGTTGCTCTTTCTTTATTCTTTATTTGAGCCCAAAACACTGCAAAGTCTGCTTAAATCTTAGCCAAATGTAGTGATCCTCCAGTGTTCTCTTTACCAGACATAAATTCCCACAATTTCTCTCTCTCACTTCTTGCTTGTTTGCTGCGTACTCAACATATTCATTCAATTTCAGCTGCCTGTCAAACTCTGTGTGTTATATAAATAATATATGCATTGCTATGTGTATAAAATGTAGTTTTCTTCCAAATCATTAATGAAAACAAACAAATATAAGATCCTGGAATTTGAAATAGAAAAATAAATCAGACTTAGATGATGTAACACCCTTTTGATGCCATTGATTGCATATACTATAAACTTGAAACGTTGCAGACTCAAAACACACCTCTTCAAACTCTACCTTAGTCCCCCCTCCTGATTTACCCCGCCCCCCCCTTCTGATACCCCTATCCCTGTCTAACCCCCCCCCCCCCCCCCCCCAAAAAAAAAAAAATAATAATAATAATAATAATATTGCACTTATATGACGACTATATGTTTAGAACAGCAGTCCAGGTGTATTTTTCTAGTTCTGGATGTGATGCTTTGACTTGTGGTAGAACCTATGCACTTGTAAGTCGCTTTGGATTAAAAGCGTCTGCCAAATGAATAAAATGTAAATGTAAAAATGTAATCAGAAAGAAAATAACTTTGTATTCAGCCAATCCATGAATGTGTGTGCTTTGGCACTTTCTCACAATAAAATCATCACAACAGTAAATTTTCCACAGTTTTTAAATTATTTCAAATGATTTGTTTTCAAAAAGTGGAAACTGTGGCTTGGAGGGAGGTGGGAAGCAAAAATTTGGACCTCTGTCTGTTCATTTTTGTCACACAGATCTGGTAATAGAAATCAAGACTCCCAATTTCCTCACCATTAAAAAAAAATAATGTACTTGTTCAGGCTTCGCAATGGACAGAATCATTATTAGCCTCATTGCCAAGGGCAACTGCTCAGACACAAGATTAGTGAGCTATGGGCAGTCGAATATTGCCCTGCAGGAAAACATGGCTGTTCAGCCAGCTTCTCGACTGGATAAGGGTGATTCCCCAAAGGCATCATTGTGCTTGTCGATTTCATGGAGCATACCTTTTGAATCCCCTTCCACCCGAATCGGCTGCCAAACTTTTAACTCTCACTCAAGGCTCTGTACAGCCACTTCATCACAGCACAGAGATCACTATTGGCCACACTGTGGGGGGGCAGGGGATTACCTTCAATCGGTCACTGCGGAGCTAGGACAGGCCTCCTGTAGAAACCGTATGAATGTCTCCTAGAAATGCGTATTACAAGGTCACTCAAGGTCATATTGTGTGTATAATGCCGGGTTTCCTTTATATAGTTAATGCACATTCTTTTGATGGCGAACACTTTTTTTGGTGCTCTTTTCAATCAGCCTAGATACCAACTTTACGGTATCTAATCTACATCAGAACAAGGAGTAATGGATTAAAAGGAAGAGTCATTGAAAAACAGGGCATTTTGGGTAGAAGCCCGAGGAAGCCTTCCAGAAAGCCCATTACAGAAGACCTGGGAGCCCTCCATCCACTTCCTTACTGTGGGCATGTAAGGAAACGCTTTACAGCCAGGAATCAATCTTCCTCTGGCACACCACTCCCCTGATGTCACGAATGGAAGCGAGCAAAGCAGCAAAATGTTATTTATCTGCTTATTTTTTGAGTCATCTAGGGAGGTCAGCAAAATGCTGAATCATTTGCGCTGCATCGCTTGCTTTGTTTATCGAATAAGTGGCGTGGCTTACTGGAAGAGCAGGCTGACCTGCTAATGACCTTCACGACGATCTATGAGCCTCCGTCACCCCATCCTGAGTGATGCCACCAGGTGTAAGCTGTGACACATGGAGAGATGTCTCAGACAAAAAATAGCTACAGGTTACAGAAGAATAAGGAAGAATATTAAATTGCTTGTAGAGTGAAAAACCATTCACAGTACAGCACTAAGTGTTGGTATATTTTATAAGCAGGAACACATACAGTTTAAACTGCCAATTTAAAGAGGTTTGGATAAAAGTACTCTTACTTGCTCAAACTGACAAAGCAAGGATTTGAACCTGCACATTTCTAGTTACAAGGCCAGTTCCCAAATCACAGACTGCTGAATGAGCACACTGTATTTTATATTTAGCCATTCAGCAGACATGCTTATCCAGAGAGACAGACACAGCTTACATCCTTTTACATATAACCCACTTATACCGCTGGAAGTTAAGTGAAGTAGTTCAGGTTAAGTTCCTTTCTCATGGGTGCCCTGCCAGTGCACCGCCAGTGCCCTGCCTGGAAATCAAACCCATGGCCTGCCAACACTAATATGTCAAACGCTGATATAAATGTCCAGTTATGTGCATCCACAGGGTACAGGACTAAATACATGAATTACAGAACAGAGAAGGAGGGAGGAGGATGAGGCATACACTGTGTTCCAAATTATTATGCAAATGATATTTTTCTCTGATTTTCCTAAATAGTCGATGCAAATGACAGAAAAAACTTAAAATGCACTGTTCCAAATTAGTACGCACAACAGAGTTTCAAAACATTTTATAGGTTGTAAAGAACTGAAAATGGTCATTTGTTGAATTTGCAGTATTAGGAGGTCATATTTACTGAAATCAAAAGCTATTTCAATCAAAAACATCTTATCAGGTCAAGTTACATTTTAACATATTATTAAAATGTATTATTTGATAGCAGCTTCACAATTCTTGCATCCATTGAACTTGTGAGTTTTTGGAGAGTTTCTGCTTGAATTTCTTTGCAGGATGTCAGAATAGCCTCCCAGAGCTACTGTTTGGATGTGAACTGCCTCCCACCCTCACAGATCTTTTGCTTGAGGATGCTCCAAAGGTTCTCGATAGGGTTGAGGTCAGGGGAGGATGGGGGCCACACCATGAGTTTCTCTCCTTTTATGCCCATAGCAGCCAATGATGCAGAGGTATTCCTTGCAGCATGAGATGGTGCATTGTCATGCATGAAGATGATTTTCTTACGGAAAGCATGGTTCTTCTTTTTGTACCATGGAAGAAAGTGGTCAGTCAGAAACTCCACATACTTTTCAGAGGTCATTTTCACACCTTCAGGGACCCTAAAGGGGCCGACCAGCTCTCTCCCCATGATGCCGGCCCAAAACATGACTCCGCTACCTCCTTGCTGACGTCGCAGGCTTGTTGAACATGGTGGCCATCCACCAACCATCCACTACTCCATCCATCTGGACCATCCAGGGTTGCACGGCACTCATCAGTGAATAAGACTGTTTGAAAATTAGTCTTCATGTATTTCTGGGCCCACTGCAGCCGTTTCTGCTTGTGAGCATTGGTTAGGGGTGGCTGAATAGAAGGTTTATGCATAACTGCAAGCCTCTGGAGGATCCTACACCTTGATGTTCGCGGGACTCCGGAGGCAACAGCAGCTTCAAATACCTGTTTGCTGCTCTGTAATGGCATTTTAGCAGCTGCTCTCTTAATCCGATGTTTTTGTCTGGCAGAAACCTTCCTCATTGTGCCTTTATCTGCATGAACCCGTGTGTGCTCTGAATCAGCCACAAATCTCTTAACAGTACGATGATCACGCTTAAGTTTTCTATGGTTTTCATACCTTGTCCAAGGCATTGAACTATTTCACGCTTTTCGGCAGTAGAGAGATCCTTTTTCTTTCCCATATTGCTTGAAAATGGTGTTTTGCTTAATTATGTGGAACGTCCTTCTTAAGTAGTTTTTTCCTTTAATTGGGCTCACCTGGCAAACTAATTATCACAGGTGTCTGAGATTGATTTCAGTGATCCAAAGAGCCCTGAGACACAATACCATCCATAAGTTTAATTGAAAAACAAAAAATTTAATCTTTATGACACTTAAATACAATTTGCATAATAATTTGGAACGCGGTGTACATTCACTGAACACTTTATTAGGTATTTATTAGACTTATTTTTAGACTTATTGGTCTTCTGCTGCTGTTGCTGTTGTATTCTGGATATCTTCTGTGCAATCTTTTTTTAAATCACTGTTTGGAATGTAACTAATGGGCTTGCAAGCTCAGAGCGAGAGATTCAGACAGACACAGAATCAAGCCACAGTGCAAAACAGTCTGTTTCACCCAGTCTTTTAGTTTTGTATGAGACTTAAAATATAAAGTACCTATATGTACATAATATTAGCCTTTTTAAAATTATGGTTTGCTTAAAGTGAAATTTTCTCACCTCATTTGTGACATATATCTTTGTCTTAATTAGCAAAAAGTAATAGAAATTTTTAGTCTAAATATAGTAGACTGTAAGAATAGTAAAATGTTTTTTGAGAGTGACATCATTTTCAGTGGGCAGCATGGATGGTGCAGTGGGTAGCACTGCTACCTCACAGCAAGGAGGTCCTAGGTTCAAAGGGCCTTTCAGTGTGGAGTTTGCATGTTTTTCCCGTGTTCGCTTGTGTCAGGTTTCGTGTTTTTCATGTTCTGTATTCTGCTTATGTTGTTAGCGTTTTCGTGTTTTTGTTACCTCCGTGCACACCGTAGTCTCCCTGTCACTTCATTCATTTGTTTCACCTGTTTCACTTCCTGATTGTTTCCCTACCTGATTCCCATTCCCTCTCGTTATCTGTGTATAAAAACCCCTCTGTTTGTGCAGTTAGTTGCCAGATTGTTATGTGTTTATTCCATACTCTCCAGTGTTTTCTTATTGATATATGTTTTGACCTGTTTCGTCCCCGACCATCAAGTTTATTTATTCCTTCTGTCTTGTTCTGACCCGTAGTTTTTTGACCTGTTTCTGTTTATCGATTTTCGTTTCTGGATTGTGTTTCTGTTTAATTAGCCCGTTTGTTTTTGACCCACTGCCTGCGACTATTCTTTGGATTATCCTCAATACATCTGTTTGCTGGAGATCTGACACTTTGCCTGGACTATCGCTTACGAACTGCCTTATCCCTGCTATATCTGTTTGCTGGCTATTGACCCTCCCTGTACCAACCTACCCTGAGAAAAGAAAGACCTTATTTTCTAAAGAACTTTCCTTGTGATCTCGCTATTGGATCCCCCGTTCTGAGTGCCTGATAGCGTGGGTTTCCTCCAGGTACTCCGGTTTCCTCTCACAGTCCAAAGACATGCATGTGAATGGTGTGTGTGCCCTGCGATGGACTGCCGACCTGAAGTGTGCAATAAGGGCCGAGGGTTCCTCTCTGATCCACTGTTGCCAGCCTTGCCCAGGTGAGGGATGCGTACCGACCGCTTGATCGAATTCTCCTAAGTAACCCATCTCAGATAAATAAAGTTCAATACTGTTCTAAGCCTTTGTCATAGGCTACATAGACATTTTATTTATTATTATAATTATGATTTTATAGTTCAGGCTCACACATACGCAGGCTTTCTGTGAACAATGCTGCGATGAGTCCGTTGAGTGGCTGATGTAGTTCAGGTTAAGTTTGGTTTGAGAATGCGGTGAGACTCGGACCTGGCTGCGGTCTCAGGAAGCCTGTCTGCTTCGTGGAAAGGCGGCGCGCTGTGCGAGGAGAACCCCTGCTGCTCCGCTAAACAGAAGCAGCCTGATGAAAATGACAGGCCAATTTACCGGCAGGGGCCCCAGTGGGACTAGACAGACATCAAGAGGGGGTTTCCCCATCCCAGCAGGGGCTTCATAGAACAGAACCCCTCTCTTTGGGACAGAAGGCTGTTTTTTTGTTTTTTTCCCGTTTTCGGTGGTAGAATCTCGTCGCTCCATTTGATTTCGGAGTTAGCGTGTTAGTATTCCCAGCGTGGCGTGACGTATTCATGAGAGCGGCTGCGTGACATTAACTGGGAGGAGAAGGGAAAACGGACCCCGCCGACAGATCAAACGTTGCCGTTTGTCAACAGAACCCTTTGAAATGGCTTGCAGTATTGCTGAGCTTCTCTAGGGGGCAGCACAATAAAACCTTTTCTAAAATCAGGCCTTCTGATACCGTTTTGGTAAAAATGCAGTATTTTATGATATTTTCTCAATTTTTGTATTTGTATTATTAAACATGTCTAAAATCTCGCAGTTCCCATTATGCACTGATGAATGCGTTGCACGGTGAATGACTGTGGAATTGAACGTATCGCGATTTCAGTGCTGAATTATGCGCCACTGTAACATTTTCCCAGAATTATCACACGCTTGTGAGTACATCTAAATTACATTTGAACATTACAGAGAGAGGCAAACATACTCTACTGATGCAACTAATGGATTGCACAGCATTTGGTTTTATTGCCAAAGAAAACAATGACTTGCCTCCCATGTGAAAAGCAGCTTATTTTAATTTTAATAGCATTTTATGAATAAAACTTCACAGTGCTGTTTGAGAGCAATAAAAAGCTGCTGCAAAAAGAATATGTATGATCAAACTTGATCAAATGGGAAGTGGCACTGGATTCAGGACCTTTGAACTTGTGAATGTAAATGTGATAACCTCCCAATGGATTCAGTCTTGTTTTCCTACCAGTTGATGTTCTTTTTAAGTGATGGTTTTTAAATCATTACACTTTTAAATTAGTTTCCAACCAAATTAATCAGAATTTGCACCAAACAGTTAGACTCGTATATGTCGATATTTCATCGTTATCATTATTGTGAGTCTTTAATTAAAACATACATTTTTCTCAGAAACATCTCCAGTCTGACACCTTTGAAGCCAAAAGGCAAACAAGAATTCCACAGTTGTGTAGCATTCAGAATACACTAATAGCTTTGATCTGTTCACATTTGATTAAGGGGAAGATCCAAGGGGTTCATTGGGGAAATGGTTTAGAATGCAAATAATGACAAACCTAGGAAAATAATGAGAGCTTTCCTCTGATGATCCTTCTGTTCAGGAGTGGTGCTGCCCGT
The DNA here is from genome assembly GCF_963514075.1 of Conger conger. Classification (NCBI taxonomy): domain Eukaryota; kingdom Metazoa; phylum Chordata; class Actinopteri; order Anguilliformes; family Congridae; genus Conger; species Conger conger. The sequence continues at coordinate 40,064,724 of NC_083768.1, read as the reverse complement.
CTAAATATCACTTTCCTGCAGTAAACATGAGGTGGGTAAAACCTATTTGGGAAAGGAATTTTCTGAGTGCACTTCCCTGCCACTCAAAATTAATTGATTTCAGGGAGTTTAGGGTCGACATCAACGCCTCTGTGTGCTCTTTTAATTAATTCCCTTAGCTGATGCACATAAGTGCTGGTTAATAAACCAACTGTATTGTAAACCAGCAGTGGAATTCCTATGATCTGACTTGACAACCTATTGAGTCTTGTTTCCCAATCATCACACATTCTGCTCACGTTATTTCTTGAGAGACACTTGCTGTTTCATTGACGATCGACCCTGGAGTCTGTTTTTCAACCCAGTCTCAGTTACTGACGCTAATCTTTCTGCACTGTTAGTTTCTCAGGCCACTCTTTGTGGAGTCTCTGATCCTTTGCCTCTTCCTTGTTATAGTGAACAATTCAACGGGTTAATTAGAAATGTATGCGCCTGTAAAAACCTCGCTTTGGGCCCAGCGACTTTCACGCAAACCCTGGACGCTTCGGAGAGCATTAGCAATGAAGACCTTCCACACAGCCTGCTGAACCAGGTCTATTTACATATGCCTTTCTCTAATTAACAGTCAATGATCTGTTTCTATGTTCACATTCAGGAAGGATTGCTATAGGATTTGCCCACTGCTATCCAGGTAGATTTCAAACCAGGGTGAAGGAATTATAGGAAATGCTTTAACAATTTAGACACTATTATGGTTCTAGGATATTTGTGGCATGTTACAGATTGTGCTCTGTGTCTGTGTGTGTCTGCGTGTGTGTGTGTCTCTTTGTGTGTGTATGTGTGTGTGTGTGTGTGTGTCTGTGCTCATGTGAATGCATGCATGCGGCATCCAGCATTGTGCAGATGATTCTGGAGAGAGGGACAGACTCTGTAGACATATTCATTGTGGATCCAATGCCACTTCATTTACAAACATCAGCGCTGGCTGCCAGTGTAAACGTTAACGTCATGCACCTGCCTCCACACCGCAGCTCAGACCTGACACTCAGAGCAGAACGCATCTGTCAAGGACATCGCAATCAACAACTGATTTAACCGCCACGCTAAAATGGAGAAGGCAGATCAAACGCAGCCTCTGTCTCTGTCGCCGCCCTCTTTAAGCTCAGAAAACACTCCTTTTATCTGCGAGAACAGAAGCAGTAACGCAGGATGACTGTGGTCCGTTATCACATGCCACTACAGACGGGCCCGCGTCCCTTTGTTTTAATCCCTCAGAAGGGGTTGACAGAGCCCGGCGACGAAAATCTTTGCTATCAGAAAATTCGATACATTATTCATTTATGATAAGTGCAGAGGGAAGCAGTCCTCTTTATGGAGCTCATTAAACAGAGCTATAATTATAATGCTGATGAAGGATAGCGGATAGAGAGGTGGCCTGCAGCCTCTCGCACAGACAGAGTAAACAGGCACTAACTGTGACATCTCTCTGCAGATCTCTTTGCATATTGAGACAATGCAAGGCTTCACATATGCACACACACACACATGCAGGTGCAAGTATACAGTACAAGTTATTGCTGTTTTGATATTACAAAGTATCCTTTAAACATAAAAAAATGAAACATTTGGACAATTTGGAAAAAATATAATTGTACATTTACTTATTTCACAGCAGTTAGTGCTGTGAAATAGGTAAATGTACAATTATATTTTTTCCAAATAGTCCAAATCTATTTTTTATTGCAGCATTGGCAATGGGGTGTCCCAGGGATACAGACAGGCTGTGGTATTTGGGATACTGAGTGAATGTGGGCACCAGCATTTAAGGGGTGTTGATCCCCCTCCTGAATGAGAAGATGCAGTGAGAGGGCTGTGTGAGATAGTGACTTTGGGAACACGGCTTGCAAAGCAGCAACCTTGGAGTTTAAACCTCAAGTGAAACACTCCCATTGTAACCTCTGTTTCAGAATGTACAGTACTGTGCAAAAGTCTTAGGCACCTTAGACCTTTCTAAAATAATGAAAGGTCCTAAATAAATGTACTATACATTTTACATTACATTTTAGTAATTTGGCAGAATAGTTAAAAACTGAATCAAATCAATATTTTTTGTGACCGGTGTTTTTTTTTTGTGTTCGGTGTTAAAACTCACTTCTCTGAGATTCTCTGCCAGTGCTGTCCTGCAGTTCTATAAAACAATCAGCAGGGAGGTTGTTCCAAGCATGTTGGAGAACTTGCCACAGTTCTTCTGCAGACTTTGGTTGGCTACTTTCTTCTGATCTCAGACAGCCTTGATCAAGTTTTTGTGTAAAAAGTAGTCAATTGCTTACAGTAATATGTTACTTTTTAAATACAAAAATGAATATTTGGAAATCTCAAATGTGTTCTTTTATACTAACACACACAAATAAATAAACATATATATAATAAAGTCTAGGGTGCCTAAGACTTCTGCACAGTACTGTATCAAACTAAAATGTAAATGGTAAACCTTAGTCTTCTTGTCGGCTTTTGGGATTGAGGTATGTGATATTTACCTGCTTCTAGCAAAACAAGGACCTAAATGGTGATCTGCACTTTGGAAGCCAATATAAAACCATTAAATTATTCATCTTCAGTAATAGCCGTCCTGATTAAATATTAATAGTTTCATAAAGTAAAAAGAACATATTGATTTAAAGAGCAGTAAAATTTGAAAGAAACATCTTGCCCTTCTTCAAAATGAAGACAGAACACTGTGACAATGAGTGTTCTACCAGCCCATTGTATATTTTAATTCATGTTCGTACTGTATTACAGTACTGTATTATTGTATTCTTACATTCTATTGCTCTTCAATATTTCAGCTCTCACTGTGAACACTATGAACATAAACAAAAATACCAAACATACCATAAACAAAAATAGCAATTGCATTAATTGACACAAAGGAAATTTTGTCACATTCAAATTGTCTGAAATACTGTATGTCCTTATTTTTGGTAGCCAAAAAAAAAACTCCATAGTAATGACGAAGAAAAATGTTTCGTGATCTCCTCTAAATGAAACTGGAATGATGAAATACTCTAGGTATGGGTTGCCATTTTCTGGCGTTGCATCACAACCTTAGCAGACACTGTTGGAAAATCATTTACACAGGTTTGCGCTTTGATACACGCTTGAGATCGGTATGCATTTATACAGCTGGGTCAAGCAATTCAGGTCAGGCATGCACTGTTTGTTCAAGGGTGCAGCAGCCGTACCCCCTGCCCAAGAGACCCAAATCCTCCCAGATCTCCACCTCCGTCCCTGTCCTGTAGGTGACTTTGAATAAGGACACATGCAACATAAAGTGACATTGGGAAATCAGCATAGTAGAGAAACTCCCCAGAGTTTATAATTTTACATGCACACACAACTTAGCCGTTAACCTATGGCATGCCAATATTCCAGTTCCGACTCCCTTCTCCTGGGTCAAATAATTCACATGCCCTTTCTAAGACAACACACATCCCACTCCGTATGGCTTCTGAGTCTAATGTTTATGCACTGACAGTAGGTCCATTTGTAACAACGGAGGCAATGTCTCCATAAAAGTGAAGGAATAAGAGGAAAAGCCACTCCAGTGTTATATTAGACAGCGTGGCAGGTTTGACGTATGACAAGATGGAACACAGAGGGGACTTTGGGGATCAGCTATACCCCGTTTTTCAGCTTTGGCAGGGAAAGTGACCTTGTGTTGACTCCAGCTTCATTTGTTTGTGTCAGTCTATTTGCAGCATTCATTGTGTTCCCTGGCAGATGGGGGTAATGTAGGCTAGCCTGACCCACTTGCTGTTCGCTTGAAAGAAACATCCCTGCGTTCGCTTAATCTCGTCCACCCTCAGGGAGGAACATTTTAGGGGGAATTAGATCTGCTCATCCAGTTGTGAATACGTATCTCACTAATTCATAGTTTACAATCTCATCAGCACTCAATTTAGGAAGTTGTTGTTACAGTTTTTTACAATCTTTTTCACACTTGTCTCAATACCATGTCCACGTTTTCAAAACACTTAACACATTCACCATATCATTAGACTATGTGAACTAAACTGTGGATACTTTTGCATTGCTTTCATACTAAAGGCATTCAATCACCACTTCTTCCAAAATTCATGAATACCTCTCTCAGTCAGTGTTCACTACCAGCAAGAGTCTGTACAACTACAGCAAATTCACAGACATTTAGATACTCTGTTCAAAACAGTTAACTTTTAGTTCAAAACCGAACAAAATTCTGATCACTGTGGATGGAAATATGTT